>NW_017299135.1:8939-9642 GCF_001594075.2 Trachymyrmex cornetzi
CCAGTCAACATTTAAATTTGGCAATTTCCTCCTTTAAGACAGTAAAATCTAACGAAATCTCATTAGATCGAAACTTCTAGAACATTTCAAAGGATTCAAGTAACTGTTGACAGGTCAACCCCCTTTCCCGCTCAGCACCACCACTTCTAACGATATAAAAGCGCACACCAAAGACAGAGTCGACTTTCTTCTTCAGTCTGTCAGTCTGTCTTCAGTCTGTCAGTCTGTCAGCTGTCTGTCATCTGTCAGTCTTCAGTCTTCTGTCTTCGACTTTTTTCCGTGGATTAGAGTGTCAGAATTAGAGAGAGAGTCAATGTCAGAGTGTCAGAGTGAGAGCTAGCCTACTAGTCTCCTTCAGAGAGTTCTTCTTAGAAGCGGGGTGCTCATTCGCAAAAATCCCGAGGGCCACCCTCCATAGCAGGCACGTTCAAGGATAGCCGAGCAACACTGCGACGCAAAGTAAGTTGCACGTGGCACTTCCGTCTCAGAAGCATTACCCTCCGTTTGTGTAAATATTAATTTTCGGAAACGATCGCGTGCGAACTATTCGAATACATGAATCTCATCAATTTTATTCAATATTTTATATTTTTCATTACTAATTACCTTAACGTCTCCATGTACGCGATATCAATTTCACGAGTCGAATCATCTCTTGAAATCAAAATAGAATAAAACGTCTAAAATTCATTTTCTTTTTTTT
>NW_017299135.1:9948-10556 GCF_001594075.2 Trachymyrmex cornetzi
TAGCCCCTCTCAGGGCTCTAGGGCGTCCTAATCCAGGCCTCCAGTCGCTCAAAACAGAGCCCTGGCCGCCCTTTCGAGCGGAGAGCAAGAGCCCCCTTCAGGGCCCCCTGCCGCTCACCCTATCTCTAGCCGCCTGTCGCTAACAATAGTGCAAGTCCTGTCGTAAAGTGCATACGATTCTGTTCCGCACCTCCCCGGATCGTCATTAGTTCCTACGCGGGTATATTGTAGATGCCGAAGGGAAACCGCACCGGTCGGGACCAGGCTCTTAAGCGGATGCAGCGCGAGTATTATTGGCGCGTGGACTTTGACCCGCGGGAATTCGCCGACCCGCGCATCGTCCAGCCGCCGGGATTTTACCATCCCGTCCCTGGCAACTGCCAGGATCTGCCGCCTCCACCGCCTCTACCCGCGAGACCAGTGCCTAAGGTCGTAGAGATTGAGACGATCACCGGATAGTTCCGTTCCACGCGCGATTTTATAATGAAAAGTATAAATAAACGAACGTCTTGAACTCTGTGAATTAGCGTTTCCATGTAATCATTTTGTGACCGTCGACCTCCCTCCTTTTACTCCGGTAACCGTGATTACCGCCCTTGCCGCTCGGG
>NW_017299135.1:10846-14657 GCF_001594075.2 Trachymyrmex cornetzi
CAAAATTTTTGTGTTCATCCCCTTTGACCGGTAAATCACCCCCGAAGCGATCATGAATCGAAGTGGCCGTGTTCGATGCAAATAGACGACCGTCAACTATTTAAATGTGCCGCACCTCACAGATGTATCAGTTGTCCGTCAATATGACAACATCCGAATTTGGTATTAACTCTGATACAAGGAAAACAATTAATTTATCCGAATAGGTTAAGCACTTTGTTCTCTTGAACAACTCTCTTGAAGCAGTTCTCTTGAAGCACGTGTTCTCTTGAACATTACTTAAAAAATTTGTTGAGTAATTGTTAAGAATTTGCAAAAGAAAAGTGAATGATCGCTTCGGGGTGATTTATTCGCTTCGGGGTCAAAAGGGATGAACACATAAATCTTGTCGTACATATTTCGAAAGCACATAAATGGAGGAACAATTTGAGCCTAAGAACATTTCGCTACCTGCATTTTAACTGGCACTTTACTCTTGTAAGGGGAAGTGAGTGATTGCTTCGGGGTGATTTACCGGTCAAAGGGGATAAGTACTAATATTTGAATTATGGTATATATTAAAAGCACATAATTAGCACAAAATTATAGTGTTATCATTTTTATTATTATTATTTTTTAATACATTCTAACTTTATTAAAAATTAGCAGAAAACTTATTTTCCGCTAAACGGCTTGAGCACAAAAATCGGGATTACAGCAACAAATTAGCACATAAAGAGCACTAAATCCTCCATGTGTTTTGTATGATTATGCCCATGTTGGCATTCTAGCTTGATAGACACATAATTTTTAATATATTTTAATTTTCATAAAAATCAATTGAATTAATTTGTGATCAATTTAATTTAATTTTATTATTCCAGCTTTAGTGTATGATTACAGTTTACAATAGAAAATTTTTTGAATATTATTGTAAGTGTATGACATAAAGTACTTACAGCAAAATCATAATTACTGCTACTTTGCAGGAATAACTCTCATTCATAGAATGAGTTTCTGTCAGCTAGTAGGTCCCTCTGGTTTTTTTGCATCATCACGTGTCTTGACTAAATTCATGATAATATCCTGTTTATGATTGAGATTTTTCAAATTTTTCAAAAGCTCTTTTTGCTTGGAGAGAATTGCTTTGAGCACAAGAAATAAATCTGTAACAAAAAAAATTGAAGCCAAAGTAGTTACCAGTTTCAATCCTTTTCAAATTTTATAATGCAACATTTGCAAAACGGTAATGCAACATTGATTCAAGAATTATTGTACGTGTTTACAAATAGCGGTAATAGCGGCTCCCCGATTGCAGCCCGAATATCGCACGCGATGTTCGGCGATCAATAAGAGTTTCATCCAGCAATATTATAATTTACAATATTGCTAGGCGAGGCTCTTGCCGATCGTTCCGTATGACATGTTCATCGCTATTCACATACATGGAATTATAGAAAGTTATTCTACCTAAAAGTTTGAGGTTACTTGTAGGTGTAAAAGTCGCATAGCAAATGTAAAGCGTTTAATATCATAAAGATATATTAATATAATAGGGCTTTCTATAACTTCATGTAATGTATAATAATAGGAATAAATGTAGAAAGATTGGAAGATTACCTCTGATAAGAATTATATGCTCTCCAAGCTGTCACCCGACATAAGTTCTTGGCTCCTTACCACAAGAGGAAGAGAACCCGGAAAGCAGATACCAGAATCAACAAATGCTAGTTATTTAATTTAGAGGTTCCGCGAAATTCAAAATACATGTACGATATACATATATAGCTCGCGTATATAATTTTGCATGACACGCGTGCGTGTGTATGTGTGTGTGCGTGCGTAAAAGTCGCTTAAATTAAACTGAAATTTTTCTAAAAAGAAATTGCTGAAATTTTGCTGAAAAGTCTTCCAAAATGTGAAATAATTTCAACAAAATTTTTTTACCAGCGATATGTATAATATTTTATAATTATTTGATATTATCAAATAATTATATACTTACCGCCAAAATTAGCCGAGATACTCATATTTATAAATTTAGATATTAGGTGTACTTCGTTTCCGCCGTTTTTTTTTCCGAAATTCGAGGCTTTATTGTAAAAAACTGGTCATTTATGATTGAAAGTATTGTCTATCGCTGACCACTACTTTCTCCCATCTTTCGGGCAGCGTACGAATTCCGCGTCGAAAAAACTGGTCATCTTTTGAGGCGATTCACGAATCGATTCAATTTTTTACTTCTTCATAAGACCGGAAGTGCTGGTCAGCCAGGCCGTGTGCCATTGGTCGAAACAAGTGGTAGTCAGAGGGAGCAACGTCTGGAGAATACGGAGCGTGGGGTAGGACTTCCCATTTCAACGTTTCTAAGTATGTCTTGACCACTTTCGCAACATGGGGTCGAGCATCGTTATGCTGCAAAATCACTTTATCATGTCTCTCGTTGTATTGCGGCCGTTTGTATTTCAATGCTCGGCTCAAACGCATCAATTGCGTTCGATACCGATCGCCTGTGATTGTTTCAGTCGGTTTTAACAGCTCATAATACACTACGCCGAGCTGGTCCCATCAAATACAGAGCATGACCTTGGAGCCGTGAATATTCGGTTTGGCCGTCAGCGTGGAAGCATGGCCGGGAACTCCCCATGATTTTCTGCGCTTGGGGTTATCGTAATAAGCCCATTTTTCGTCCCCAGTCACAATACGATGCAGAAATCCCTTCCGTTTTTGCCTTTCAAGCAGCTGTTCACAAGCAAACAAACGCCGTTCAACATCTCTCGACTTCAACTCGTACGGCACCCAATTTCTTTGCTTCATTCCCATGGCTTTGAGGCGTTTTGAAATGGCTTGTTGAGTTGCTCCCAATGATCTTGCCAATTCTTCTTGATTTTGACACGAGTCTTGATCAAGTAATGCCTCTAATTCTGCATCTTCGAAAACCTCTCTTCCACCGCTATCCCGGTCTTCGATGTCAAAATCACCGTTCTTGAAGCGTTGAAACCACTCACGACACGTTCTTTCACTAATAGCAGCCTTACCATAAGTATTTTAGAGCATTCGATGAGCCTCAGCCGCAGATTTCTTCATATTGAAGCATAAAATTAAAACCACCCGCAAATGACGAGAATTTGGCTCGTAAACTGACATTTTCAATCGAGAATATCTTTATGATGCAGATACAAATCGACTAATTTTTCTATGGGGTTATGTTGACAGATGCCCAAGTTTATTGTATGACGTCTATGATCTATTTATTTCGACCACCACTTACCGCTAAAGCCATCTATAGGAAAACGGCGAAAGCAAAGTTGTACACCTAATATATATACCATATATATACATATACACACACACTTGTCTTTTTGCGCCCAAAACCATTTTACATGTCGCATGTTCTGATGATAATATCATCAATGTAATATGATACAAATGTCACGTGACCAAGTAAGTGATATAAAATAAAGAAGATCAATTTTAATCTACGAATTGCGCGCGTTTATTTTTACACCTATTATTCCCTTTTTCTTTTTCTTACAATGGATAGGTACAGATGGCATAGGATAGGTTGGATGGGAAGTAAAGCAAGTACATATATTTGATGTGAACGACAACATTTTTTTATTCATATATAATTACATTCGGTTTTCTTCGTGTGTATTAAAAACTAAAGCTAATAGCTCGCAATCGACGAGCTGATGTCCATTGAAAATATCGCTATCGCATATAGCATCTTCGGACGCGATGTTGGAGAATCGCGTATACTTGACATCGATCGTATCGATGAGTCGGACTAAATATTGATTTAAATTTTTCATTGATGGTATGCGTATAC
>NW_017299135.1:14890-15557 GCF_001594075.2 Trachymyrmex cornetzi
CCCGCCACACTGCACGAGGCAAGATTATGTTGTTACCTTGGTTGTCACCAATTGCAATATTATTTCAATTAATTTTATTTGATTGCATACATGAAAAGTACGATTTTGCTAATTGCCCAAGCTCTTTCTAAACTTCGTCCTCTCCATCACATTTCTTCAGGAACCCTTATAAAAATTTTTCATCGTTTTTAGACCTCATATGGACCGTTTTTAGCCCGTTTTAGCCCGTTCTTGCTCGTTTCTTGCACTCTCAAGCACTCACAGTGTATCATGAAGGAACGATAGTGAGTATACACGAGTACGCAATGAGTATTTTTAAGGAGATTGTCCGTTTTCAATACTCGTTTTTCCGCTGATGAACGACAAACGTATACGCGAGTATTTTTGAGTGAATTGTTCGTTTTCAATACTCGTTTTTCCGCTATATGTATTTTTGAGTGGATTGTCCGTTTTCAGCTGATGAGTGAGAACACGTTAATACGATGTTTCTCTTTTACTCGTACATTCACTTATAATTTATTAATTACCATATCGTACGATTTCAAATAAATTAAAATAGAAATTATATAATGTTACGTCCGGTGGACTCCACGATTTCTTCGTTTCGCGACCGTTCAATCAACGAAGTAAGATATGAACAAATCCAAGTGATAACACAAATCCGAGA
>NW_017299135.1:18815-19549 GCF_001594075.2 Trachymyrmex cornetzi
TGTGTGTGTGTATGTGTTTATATATATCTGCAGTATATATAACATATATACATAACATTACAAATATGTATATAATTCATACACAATGTATTAAATATAATTACTGTTAGAAATGTTCTTAAATTTCATTACATTTTAAGTTACACAATTTGATATTAATTTCATGACATTACATCAAATTTAATGTATTTATGATTAAAAAGTATATTTGTGTACATATATATATATACTCGTACATAAAATTTAATGTATTTTTCATGAAAATTTATGAAATTTAATGTACTTTTCATAAAATTGTATCAAAAGTACATTAAATTTCATAAATTTAAATCATTTTTATGGTAATTTCAACTAATTTATAGTTATAATAACTACAATTATAGTCATTTTAGGTTGCCAACTGCAAATATACATTATACATAATATACGAGGTATATGACTGGATGTACCTTCTCTACTCAGCTCTTTACTGGATGTACTTTCTTTAAACAGCAGCCGACGGTTCTCTTACCGCGTCGCGAATCACGTACCTATGTACAAATATACGTATGTACACATGTATGTATATAAGAATGTATGAACGTATGAACGTATATGTACGTATGTACGAACGTGTATGTATGAACGTGTATATGTATACAGGGTGCGGCACCAAAATCCGGACAAATCGAACAATTTCTTTAAACAAAATGTTTTTGATGAAAAATTAAATATTAAAAAAAATCCTTTTACAT
>NW_017299135.1:20021-22966 GCF_001594075.2 Trachymyrmex cornetzi
GGACGCCAACAACAACCACTGGCGGAGGCACAATATAGCGAAAAATTTAAATTGAAATTTGTCCGGATTTTGATGCCGCACCCTGTATGATCGTGTATGTACGAACGTGTACGTATGAACGTGTATGTACGAACGTGTTTGTATGAACGTATGTGTATGTGTGTACGTTTTTACCACTCAAATATACTCGTGTCCTGCATGAGTGCAATCCGTTTTAACCACTCATTTTTACGGAAAAGTTCCTGTTTGCGACCTGAAAACGGAGTCATACTCAGAGTAAAATGCACGTTTTCACCACTCAAATTAACCGTTCGCGCGGGCTAAAAACGGGCCAAAAACGGACTAAAAACGGTGAAAAATTTTTATAAGGGTGGCGAATCGATTAAAAGATCAGATCGAAATCGCACATCCCTAGTTGTACCTCTTATTTTTATTTTTACGTAAAAATGAATTCTTAATGTAAAAATGAAAATAATAGGAATAATCTCCAATGGCTTTGATCTTGACAAATGTTGCCCAGGACATGTTCCTGAACAACATTCAAGAGGTTTCAGCCATCGGTCGGACAACTTGCGTAATGCTAATGTCGACTGTACTGTAAAAGACTGCACAAAATCATAAAATTTTGGCCTTCGATGAAATTGACTGAAATTTTAATATGTTATAGTTCTTGACTCACTGTTCGGAAGTGTCCATAGGCACAAATCCTGAAAATGACTAGTTTTTTTATTGCAGCCATGTAAAGTTGGAGCTTTACATGCGGATATAAACATTCGGGTCGTGATAATCAAACACTTCGCACATGAAAGGTAAATGGACTCACACATTTCAAATGATACGCGTGAGAGAAATCGTAAAAATCTAGCAAAATCTAAGTACATAGTAAAAATGAGCGCGCGGGTGTATGTATATGGGAATAGGAGTGGGGATGGAGTGGGAGTGGGATTGGGAGTGGGAGTGGGATTGGGAGTGAGAGTGGCGAGAGTGGATGGCATATTGTTATCTAAAATCTCTTGATTTATTACAGAAACTTGTTTTTGAGGCATTAATAAAATAAAACTTTAAACGGCTATAACAAAAAAACTAGTCATTTTCAGGTTTTGTGGACACTTTACACTTTTAATCAGTGAGTCAAGAACTGTAATATACTAAAATTTCACCGAGGGCCGAAATCCTATGATTTTGTGCGGGGTCCTTTCGAGCCTTATAACTCGAAAAATATTTATTGAAAAAATATTTATATTGTTTTGAAAAGTTCTCGAGGTAAGCTACAAGAAAATGTAATGAAAAATAATAGATAGTTCCATTAAAAAAAAAACGACGTGACCTTGACCTGACCTTAACGACGACACTCAAGGTCAAGTCAATGATATTGTGGATATGTCCACCAAGAAGGCCTGACTCGAAGCTTTGGAGTCGGCCGCAGCGTTTCGTCTTGGTCCCACACTACTAGACTCATCAGTAAGGCGATGTAGTGGGGGACTTGCCTTAGACGCCTGGAATGAATCCAGAATGATATTCTATTTAAAGGAAAATTCGCGCGGTGAGGAGCTTACGCGAACCGAGTGAGTCCTGTGGACCTCTAGTGGCGAGTTGCCACAATATCTTTTATGTCCCTCTTCGAATCATACAACTTTTGTTTGAAACATTTTTCCGTGTCTACCATAGTTTTCGAGAAATCTTAATGCATTATTTAAAATGGGACATCCTGTATTTTTATACAATATTACATATAAAATGTATATTGGGTATGGGAATAAGTTTCCGCCCTTTTTAAATGAAAAAGATGTATTTATTTAAACAAAACAATGCAAAGTAAGTTCATTCAAAGTACGCTCCATCAGAAGCGACAACTTTCCCCCACCTTTCAGGTAATAAACAGATTCCTCGAAGGAAGAAATCTGGTTCTTTTGAAGCGATCCATTTATCAAGCCATTTTTTGATATCTTCATAAGAATTGAATCGCTCTCCAGAAAGGACCGACAGCATGGACCTGAACAAATGGAAATCTGAAGGAGCAATGTCCGGTGAATACGGCGGGTGGGGCAGAATTTCCCACTTCACTCCTTCCAAGTATTTCTTGACCGATTTTGCAACTTGTGACATAGCGTTGTCACGTAGCAGAATCAACTTATTGTGCCTATTGTCCCATTCCTATTGTTTTTGTTTCAAAGCTTAGTTCAAACAAATCGCTTCGAACGAATATCAACTACTGGGCTCAAAAGCTTGAACACACACCTTTCAAATACATGTATTGCCGTTTTATCAAACACATAAGCAGTGCTACTAACGACATCTCTCTAATGGGCGGAAACTTATTCCCATACCTAATATATCAAATCGCTTAATGAAATAAATAATCTATAAAATAATATGATCGTTACGCAATTGTGTGTACTCACCACGAAAATCAGAAATATGTTTTTGAAGCCCCTTGATATATCTGCGTTTTCTTGTCGTAATGAATACGTTTGAGGGAACTTCTGTTTCTTGGAAAAAATGTATCTTTCATACATTTAAAAGAATTAATATCAAATGATAAGTTTGTGGGCCCAAAACAGGTTGAAATATTTGCAGTACGCTGAAACATTACAGGGAGATCAATAACATCATGGTCAAAATTATTGATAATTCTAATCACACCACCATCGTATGATATGATTTTTGAGACAATAACATGATATTTATTATGTTAAAAATTATATATTTTTGTACTTTATTTATTACGTTTGTTTATAGTGTATTAATCAAACTGCTTCATTCCTGTATCGATTCAAATGTTTCTTTAAAATACAAGGCATTAGTGATGAAATATTTACGGATAATAGTCAAAACAATGTCGAATTGGGCTGATTTAGATTACAATACAATACTCTTGGAAGTGGACCGTTTTCTTAAGGTAGAGTAGTTTTTTTAAATAATATTCTGATACATACTAGGCAGTA
>NW_017299135.1:25847-27541 GCF_001594075.2 Trachymyrmex cornetzi
AAATAATCCGTAAGAAAGTGTGTGAATAAAATAACTGATTTTTTAGGCGAGGTAGTGCGATCTAGGAGCCGGTGCGATATCGGCAACCTTACCCTATTACTTCAATGTCATAAAATGTAATTATGATGTAGACTCGTTGACTCGTAGCCCATTTCCACATATACTTCAAATTTTGTAATTATGATATCTATATTAAAGTAAAATCGCACACACGTAGAGGCGAAATTGAAATAACTCTTGATGCGAAAATAATAATTTTCAATGATAACTTGGATATGTTGCTGAAAAAATGTGAAATGGTGAGCACTAGTTAGAGAGACTTATGGCGACATTAATGATTCAGTCAATTGGCTCACTACATACGCTGAGGATTCAAGGATTCAGTGGAATGCTTCTGAAAATTTGTGGTGGGGATCATTATTTAAAAAATGAGACTTATGATACATAAGTCTTATTACATAAGTCGCTCTGTGGATTGCTCCTACTACATAGAGCAGATTGCTTCTACTGTATCAGAGTACACTACTCTTGAAAACGTCTCACGCTATGAAATATTACGTTCCAATTCAACAGGATGAGGCGTGCGAGAGACAGTAAATTTATTAAATTTTATAAAAATATTTGAGTATACGTATTATACGTTACATATTTTTATAAGATTTATTTACATGTTTCCTTTTTTCTACAGCGCATTTTCTCAAACATCATCCAGTACATCGTCTAGTATATTATCTAGAAACCTCGCTACATGCCTCGTATCTTGATGAGGAAATATGCATTGACATCGATAGCATACAAGTTCCTGGACATTGGAATCGTTGTGGAACCTGTATCTCATGTGCAAATTGCGATTGGCGATAATCGAGGCAACCGCATGTTCTTACCTCATGGAAGACGTTCATCGAGAGGCGTACAGATATCGAGCGATTAAAAAAGGGGTATGATCACCCTAGCGAGCATAAAAACAGCAATAAGTTTAACAATTTTTTTTAGTTTAAAAAATAATTTAATATAAAATCAAATTAAAGTACTGGTTAATGCATAAATTAAAGTCCACTAAAAAATTTGTTTTGTATTTTTTGCATCCAAAATGGCGGCGCTATCGAAGACTAGTACGTTTTTTATGGAGGTGCTCCGGGGTATGACATCTAGCATTTACAAATTTTGACCTAGAGCAAAAAAAAATGTTTTTTTAGTGTACATTAAAATACCTAAAAAAGTATGTACGGGTTTGTAAAAATATTGATATTTTCAAGAATGACAGGCATTTGAAGTCACACTTGCATTTTTTGCTAAAAAATTTTGTTCAAAAAACTTCATAAAATAAAAAGTTTTTTATATATTGAAAAACCCCTATTTACTTCTCTGCGAAATACGTCTAAGAAGTTGCAGTTAAAATTTGAACCCATTCGGATAGAAATTATTAAAGTTATTTGTCATGCCGATTTGAAAAATGTTGTTTTGAGAAAAACGCGTTTAAAGATTTAAGTATTGCTTTTTTACTTTTAAGCTTAAAAATTGTAACTTCAAAAATTTTTTACCATTGGTCTGCGATGCCAGCACCATAAAATTGCCTCTCTAAAACAAGATTTTCTTCTTGTTCCTCTTTTCTGCTGGATTTTGTGCTCGAGCGTGCCTTCTTCGCCGCGTTCGTCAACGAGCGCTCAGCTTGCGTTACACTCCTGTTAAGCTAG
>NW_017299135.1:27628-31228 GCF_001594075.2 Trachymyrmex cornetzi
AAATTAGATGCCCGAACCATTTGGCAGAAAAAAATTTTTTTGGGAGGGGGCTAGCTAAATAGCTAGCCCCCCAATAAGAAAACTAGATAATTATTGCGTAAACAAAACAAATACACTAGAATTAGGTGTTAATTAGGTGCTCCAAGGAACGACCAAAATAAATCGAAAATAAATATCATATACAGAATTATATAAAGAAATTAGGCGTCAGTCGAACAGTCGGCTCACAAGAGAGAAGTTGCCTTGACAAATTAGATGCTCACACAAATTTGATATTAAAATGTGTGTTTTTTAATATTATTTAAGGATATCTAGTCGCCGAATTAGGTCCTCGTTCCGTTTGACAGAAATTAGACCTCCAACATAGCTAACGCGGTCAACTCACAAGAGAGAAATTGCCTTAAAAAATTAGGTGCTCAAAAAAATTTGGTGTTAAAATGTTTGTTTTTTAATATTATTTAAATTTAATATTATTTAAAGATATCTAGTCGCCGAATTAGGTGCTCGTTCCGTTTGGCAGAAATTCGACCTCGAACATAGGTTGCACGGCCAACTTACAAGAGAGAAGTTGTCTTAAAAAATTAGGTGCTCAGACAAATTTGGTGTCAAAAATGTTTGTTTTTTAATATTATTTAAGGATATTTAGTCTCCGAATTAGGTGCTCTTTCCGTTTGGGAGAAATTCGAATTCAAAGATAGTAAGTTGGTCGCGCAACCTATTTTTTTAAATAGATAATTATCGAGTCGAAAGTCCCTTCTCCTGCAATAATTTATCCCGTCACAAACCCTCCTCCTCGAACTCCTTCACCTGCTGTTTCGGACTTTAACCAAACGTATTTTTCCCGACACCCCGCCTTACACTCCCGATTCCTCCATTCAGTCAGTCCCTCCATCTCCTCGTCCCGTTTCTCCCGCTGACTCATCATCAAGCGTGAAGCTCTTGTATGAACTTCCCCCTAGCTACACATGTATGTGGATATGAATTAGAAATATATTTTATGTTTTGTAATGTGTGTACGTAATAATGCACATAAAACATAATTCTAATATTCACTCACATGTCTCTATATTATAATGTGTGTCTGTATATGTATGTACATACTTATATTTATTATTTATATATATAGAAATATATCTACACATACATACATACAGACACGCATTATAATACTCATAAAATTGTAATATTTTGTGTTAATATATCTGCGTGAATATCTGAGCATGAAAAACTTGTATCTTTTTTTGTTACACGTAACAAAAAGAGATGACATAAAATGTATTTCTAATTCATATTCACTATGTCTGTTAGATGTATTGGAATTTTATGTGCATTTTATATTTTCAATACATCTAAACAGACATAGTGGATATGAATTAGAAATACATTTTGTTTTGTGACAAAATGGGCTCAAAAACTGACACAGTAGGCAGTAATGCTACGTATTCCTATTCTTTTTCTTTTACAGGAATTGTCTGTATAAAATACCTATAAGTGAATGTATATAAGATTTTTCAGAATCATTTTACTTCGTTATAAAACATTTTTATTGAATTATATGCATATTTACTTTATGCCCTGATAGCATAGAAGGATTTCTGTAACGTTGCACGAACATAACATTGAAACATTGAAACCATCGCAGTAACGTTACGTAATGTTTCTGAGAAGTCTCTGCATGATTGCGGCAATGTTTCAGTGATATTGATGCAATGTGCTCTTTAGTTTCATCTACAACTTTGCAGAAATGTAAAAAAAATAGTGTTTATATTTGTGAGCAGTTTATTCTTTTTCTCGATTGTACAGAATACTGGTATTCGACTAGATTTGATGTTCGTTCC
The DNA here is from genome assembly GCF_001594075.2 of Trachymyrmex cornetzi. Taxonomy (NCBI): domain Eukaryota; kingdom Metazoa; phylum Arthropoda; class Insecta; order Hymenoptera; family Formicidae; genus Trachymyrmex; species Trachymyrmex cornetzi. Next base: position 29,467 of record NW_017299135.1, read on the forward strand.
ACGTAGCAATTAAACTTATGCGACTTTTATATAACAAACAATACAAATTTTTACGTTTGCTGTTCGTTCGGTGTTCGTTCGCTAGGTGTATACACAGTTTAAGAAACTTACAATACGAATGCACAGTCAAAGTCGACCACACTTTACAAAAATATAAATTTTTCGGCACTGATCGGCACACATGTGGTCTGTTTTCTGTTCCTGCACTAGACTCTACTAGAACTCTCTTTCTCGGTTTCGACAAATATCAAACATATACCTATTTCACTTCAAGTTCCAAAAGTGTACACTGATTCAGCCACAGAAAACAGACCTATGGGCACACATGAGGTCTGTTTTTTATTGCCGCACTTTCTGAACTAGTACACACAGTGCAATAAGTTGAAGTGAAACAAATATATGTTTGTTTCACTTTAACTTATTGCGCTGGTTCAGAGTGCAGCAATAAAAAACAAACCTATGTACGACGACGAGGTTACGTACGTTCATCGATCAAAATACTTATACATGTGATTACAAGATGGCGCGGCACATCATCCGGATAGCCATTTTCGCGCATAGCACGTAGAAATCTCTCAGAAACTTTGCATTTGCAACGTTAAAAGAACTACCCTCACAGCACATCAACATTGAAATAAGGTTACAGTAACTTTAAATTGTAAGATTGTAACATTAAACGGAGATTAATAAACTTACCATTAACCTCCCAGTAACATGAAAATGATCGTCCAAACTGATTACATTAACATCCCAGAAACCTTGCATGATAGGTTGTATTAATATTCCTACAATGTGCCAAGGACCTTGTAAGATTGTAACATTAAACGGAAATTAATAAACCTACCTTATTGCTAAAATGAGTATTATTATTGATTAATATCTTATTCCAGAATACATATCATAAAATTATGATTAAAAAAAAATTTTTTCCTGAATTCGGGAACTAATTTCGTAGTACTTCGAAGCGGTCACCCATCCGATTGTATACCGCCATTTACTATCCTTGACTCCTGAAATCGTCTGGAAACCGCTGCACTTCAATGATCCACGAACACCTGTATAATCATGGGTGCATAGCTATGATACATCTCTTCAATTATACGCTTGCCGAACAATCGAATATGATTGGTTGAATCTATAAGAAATAACCAATTATGTTCATTTGCTCGGCGAGCAGGCTAGCCGCTTTGTCATCTTGAACGTGCCCATTGACATAAGATCTGGAGACACTGGTAGTGTCTCGGCGCTAAGCTGCGCGAAGCGACATTGCCGTGCCTCCTTTACGCGAACCGACGAGTTGAAGAAGATCGAGATTATCGGATCTCAATAACGGCTGAACCGATCGCGTTCTATATATGCTCAATCGATAGCCACCATACGGATTATATGATAAAAGTGCTTTTATTTTTTTTCTACGTGCCCTACGAGCGGAGATATCGCGACGCAAAGTTCCGAACTGCTACTTTTTCTGTCCATTTTTCAGATACGTCGTCCTTATTGTCATTATTGTCGTCAACCACATTCCGCGCATTCCTTTGGTGTCCTTCTGACATTCTTTACGTAAGAAGCGCTAGTTTCGTGTCCTTATGACATTCTTTACGCAATTATTACGCAATACGCAAGGAGCGCTAGTAGTGATATACATATATGATCAGCGAGTGCTGCGATCTGGAGACACGACTAATTATTAGGGTACGTTTCCATGAGCGCGTCACGCGTCGCGTCGTCCACCGTGTCACGACGCGACGCGAAAGAGAGAAAG
>NW_017299135.1:31882-34826 GCF_001594075.2 Trachymyrmex cornetzi
CTGGCCGCAAGAGGACCAAACGTATCAATCCTAGACTGAACCAGCAGTTATTTGGATCCGACTCCGACTCGGACGCCACCAGTGATTAGTACACTTACACCCAACGTACACGCGCCGCAAGGCGCCATAAAACATTCTCCACAGTACCGAAAGGTACCTCTGTACATAGTGTACATAGAGAGTTATAATAAAGATCACAATATATTTTTAATTTGTGGATACACCATTATTAAGCGGTACCCGTCCACACACTTTTAGTTAGGTTAGGTCCGTCACATCGATAGTAGTAAAGGTGCGACCGATAGCAATTTTCCGTAGTCCCGCAAATAATTCAAAGGGGACAAAATTAATTACAGACAAACACGGAAAACATAGCGCCGAACCAGACGTTGACGCTAGCATCAAGGAAGCAGTTTCCTGACAACAAACAGGAAAAGCCGACACATCCAATGGACCAGACCAGCAACCCGGGAATTATACCCATGGAAGATATCAGCCAGCAGCCGAATTAGCGCGAGAAGCGGTTGATAAAGATTTATTCAGATTATGTTAATTATTTTATGTTTATTTTATGTAAAAGGTCCAGACATACGCAAAGTGCGATTGTAACGAAAAACAAATGTCGGCGAAGTGAGAACTTAATATTTTATTATAACATTAATTATTCTGACTAATAAGTCATGTTTTACAATTATTTTAATATACTCCAATGCTCATACTCAATATTATTAGTTACACTATATTAATAAACATTTCGTACGTTTTTATAATTATTCTGATACGTATATCAACCCACCTAAATATCCTGCAAAGCACAGTTGCCAAGAGGCGAACCAATTAATCCAGTATGATAACTTAAAAATAAAGAGATAGAATTAATAATAAAACATGTTTCGACAAAGATACTTACCAATACTTACCGCAGTAAACGCTGAGATTATTTGGGGACCCTGGAAAAAGAAAACATTATTAAATACGCTTACAGAGCGAATACTTACCATAAAGGTTTGTAAAACAGTTTTATTTCAATTATTTGAATTATTTTGTCATAACGGCATGTTAGCCGAATTATTTAACATATTCGCAAATTATTTTAGCGATTCCGTGTTAATTGGAACATTCCTCATTCATTAGAGTGAGAGGGAGAATTATTCTCACAAGTTAGACAAGGACGGAAAGTCCAAATTCATTAAAAGTTAATAAATATCGCATTTGAGCGAGTCAGGCAATTATTCAAAGCCATTTCATAATTATTTAGAGACAGAGGAAATTATTTCGACAATCCTCAGACAAATCCTCTAATTAAAACGAGAAAATATCATCTTATAATCAATTATTACACACAAGGACTCTAAACTTGACTTGCAAGAATTAATTCAGACTATTTGCAATTATTTCAGGCTATTCAAGCCGTTTCGGAATTAATCCGAATTATTTTTAATTATTTCTAATTATTTAAGAGCCTTAAGCTCGAATCCCAACGCCCAATAATTATTCAGGGTGAATACACACATATGCATGTCAAGAATAGAAAAATGAATTATTGTTTAAACAATTTCGACACAAAACTTAATTATTGAACACAAAATACAATTATTTAGAAGCTTTTAGAATTATTTCATAAAGATTTAGCCACATGGGAATTATTTCCAATTATTTGATTGGTTGACGAAATTGTTTAATACAAAAGTTGATTTATTCGCGTTAATAATTATCAATCGCGAAAGTCCATAATTATTTCATGTAAGGGAGACCATCTCCTAATTATTTAACATATTAAAACCTTTGTAAGGCCTTTGTGTGAATGTAACCAGAAAGGGACTAGAATCGGGACATCCGATCGTACCGCGGAAAAAGGTACACACCCTTTCTTCCTCGACATCTTGGTCCGAAAGACGGCCATGATGATAGAGAGTCGTGAACGAACCGCCATAGGAGACGGACGTGAAACCACGCGCGGCTCATTGTTAAGTGCGAAATCGGTGGAATTTCGGTAAAAACCAGATATCACGGGATATCTTACCGTAGCCCGACGCATCCTAAGCATCGCGAAACGCGAAAATACGCGAGATAACGCGAAATACGGACGTGATTCCGTGAAAACCGCGAGTGCGCGGAAATCGACGAAAAACGTCGAAATTCGGTTTAATTCGTGCCCGACACGATTACCGTAAGTACTACGCGGTACGCAAACGCGAAATTAGCGAGGAATTTACCTCGAAAGTCTCGAAAACCGACGTGTACCGACACGCGGACCGAGAACAAAGGCACCGGCCATCTTGGATTCGGTGACGTGTCGAATTGTGCGACACGACGCGACATAGAGATCGCGAATAAAGGTTCGGAAGTAGAATACAAAGCCGAAATACGTGTGAGTGTGTTAGTGCGTGAATGTAAGGCCCGAAATAATTATTTATTTAATTTTGTTAACGTTTGTTTGGTTTTAATAAATATTTTATTACAACGTTAACTGGCTTTCACGTTATTGACTGTCGTTATTATCACCACGCGTGCGTAATTAATTCCTGAGCATCGAAATAATTCGACGAGCATCGACACGACGCCAGGAGACCAGCCGGCCAATCAGGAAGCAGGACGACAGGAAGGAAGCCAATAGCAGCCTTCGCCGCCTTCCAGCCGAGCTATAGGGACCAGAGCCGTTCCAATCTACCTTCTTCGTGGATCAGGTCAAACGAAGTGGCGACCGAAAAGTAAGAATCATACTTAATTAACTGGTTATAAGCGGTTTATAATTAACAAAGGCATTATTCCGGTTACAAAGGAACACGTAAGTGATTTTCTGATTCTGCAATATACATTTTAGACTTACTCGACACATTTTTGTACGGAATGAACGAATCTGACAAAAAAATTACCCCGTGGACCGAGATATTAATCGTTAAAGTTGATGACTATTTAGGTTAGGAAATCTGTCATATCGATG
>NW_017299135.1:34861-38993 GCF_001594075.2 Trachymyrmex cornetzi
GTTAATATGTGTCTGTAAAGCAGAAAATTTGTTTAATCCTTTATGCCATCGATGCAACAGATTTCCTCTGGATATCTCTCAACTTTAATTAATAACAATTAATAACTCGGTTTGTGGGACAAATTTTTCGTGTAGTGCAAAAATGCGTCGAATGAGTTTATTTTATCAACCTCGAGGAGGTAAGGAGGCTAATTCAACAATTACCGAATGTTGATGTCTTACATAAATCTAATTGTTTGTTCGACCTTGTACGTATATTATTATGTAACTTGTAATTTAAAGATACGTTCATGATGCATTTCTTGTTGAGGTTTCCTTGTGGTAAAGTAAACCTCTTATTAATGAATCCATCCAGAAAGCGTCAAGAAGATTTTTCTCAAATGGAATTTACGAAAAGATGTTTGGAACAAAATTTGGAACTTTGTCAAATTTCATGTATGGTTTACATGTCTATTTATCTGCAACGAACAATTTCTCAAGTCTGCCAGGAGCTATTGCGTATTATATGTAATAAACACAAGTAATATTATATTTTATTCCTCCTGCAAATTATCTAATTATTATTATGTACGAGGCTTTTTTTACGAAATTCATTTTCAGGTATTATTTAAAATCGATGGAACTCGTCGACTTTACCTCAACTGACTAGACTATTAAAAACTTTATTTTTGAAAGCTGGACCAGTTTGAAACATTAGGAACAGAATTTGGTCAAATTCACGTATGGTTTACACCTTTGTTTAACTGTATAATATACTCAGTAAGTCGAGTTGCCTATATGCCTACGGGCAGCAGCACGCATTACTAGTAATGCAGAATATGATTAGATCGCAAGTCCGGTGGGGAATGATAAATTACAACATTTAATACATATTAAAAAATTTTTTCAATCATGTTATTGAACTTTATAGTATACTAGTAGCATGTAAAATTCAATCTTGTCTCATTCTCCGTTGGACTTGTCATCTAATCTTATTCTGCATTATTAGTAAAGCATGTTCTGCCCATCGGTAGACAGGTAACCTGATTTACTGATGTGTAGGTTCTGCATTACTAGTAAAGCATGCCTCTGTGTAATATACTCGGCAAGTCGAGTTGCCTATGGCTATGGACAGGAGCACGCGTTACTGGTAATGCAGAATATGATTAGATCGCAAGTGTGGTGGGGAATGAGACAAGAGAATTCTGACATAATGTAAAATTTTATAAAATATGTATTTAATAATTAATGAATCCATCCCCAGAAAACGTCAAGAAGATTTTTCTCAAATGGAATTTACGAAAGGATGTTTGGAACAAAATTTGAAACTTTCAAATCCAAACATATGGTTTATTTCTCTGCACCGAACAATTTTCCAAGTCTATTAGGAGCTGTTGCATATTATATGTAATAAACACAAGCAATATTATATTTTATTCCTCCCGCAAATTATCTAATTATTATTATGTATTTTTTTACGAAATACATTTTCAGGTATTATTGAAAATTGGTCGGACTCGTCGACTTTATCTCAACTGACTAGACTATTAAAAACTTTATTTTTGAAAGCTGGACCAGTTTGGTTAATTTGGAACATTTTCATTTGGAACAAAATTTGGGACTTTGTCAAATTCACGTATGGTTTACATCTGTGTTTAACTGCAACGAATTTGTTAACTAAGTTAGGAAACTAATATAATGAAAAAATTTATTTGTTAATTAGGCTAGCAAATGATAACGACAACCAATTTATTCGATAACGATCTCCATTTGTTTATATTTAAGACATAAATCATGAAGAAAGAGAAACTAATTGTAAGATGCATTATAAAGTTTTATTATTTTACAGTGATATGAACAGTCACACACACTGTTTTTATTTCTTATGCATTCATATAATAATTATACTACGTTTATAGTATTCTAAGGGCGACCGTTACCAACTCCGATTAACTCAATCAACAGTCATCTTATTATAGACAGAAGTTATCACAGTTAAGTAGGAACGCAGAAATGGAAGTATCCCAACTAACACAAAGTTACATGTAACATACCCGTTAGTTGTAATTTCCCACTCAACAATATAACTATAATATAACACGTGCATTATATTGCAATTATATTGTTGAGTGGGAAATTACAACTAACAAGTATGTTTGTTTTGTTGTAACTTTGTGTTTGCTGGGATATCACGAAGATAATAAGAACGACGCAGACTTACTATTTGCTTTACTGCTGATTGAGTTAATCATCGATTAAATTAATCAGCGTTGGTAACAGTCGCCTTAAGTAATCTCAAATAATCTTGCCTTGCATTAATTGGCAGTTACACAAACTATTTTTATTTCTAATACATTTATGTTACTGTAAAAAAATTCTTATTCATATTACTATAAAATAATAAAATCTTTTAATGCATCTTACAATTAATTCCTCTTTCTAGGAACTAATCTTCAAGATTTATGTCTTAAATTAAATTAAATATTGATTACCGGCGTATAATTTCGTTTACATCTAATCTCCTTTTGTTAAATATTGTGTTATAAACAAATGGAAATCGTTATCGAATAAATTGCTTGTCATTATCATTTCCTAGCCTAGTTAACAAATATACCAGTGTATAATCCCATCTCCGTTCGATTTTCTTTTATTAAATATTAATTATAAATTTTTTCATTATTGTTTCCTAACTTAATTAACAAATTCGTTGCAGTTAAACAGAGATGTAAACCATACGTGAATTTAACAAAGTCCCAAATTTTGTTTCAAATGAAAATGTATCCAAACTGTTCCAGCTTTCAAAAATAAAATTTTTAATAGTCTAGTCAGTTGAGGTAAAGTCAACGAGTCCCACCAATTTTCAATAATACCTGAAAATGAATTTCGTAAAAGAAGCTTCATACATAATAATAATTAGATAATTTACGGGAGGAATGAAATATAATATTACTTGTGTTTATTACATATAATATGCAATAGCTCCTGGCAGAATTGGGAAATTGTTCGTTGCAGATAAACAGACATGTAAACCATACGTGAAATTTGATAAAGTTCCAAATTTTGTTCCAAACATCTTTTCGTAAATTCCATTTGAGAAAAATCTTTTTGACGTTTTCTGGATGGATTCATTAATAAGAGGTTTACTTTACCACAAGGAAACCTCAACAAGAAATGCATCATGAAACGTATCTTTAAATTACAAATTACATAATAATCACCGATTAGAGTTAATCGAGTTGATGATATCCTTTGTATATATGATTTAACTTTTTCTTCAAGGATATTCTTATAATTCGAATTAGGGTCAATCGAGTTGATGATATTCTTTGTATATATGATCGTATACAAACTTATCTTTTTAAAAAAAAAGTAATAAAAGCGCTAAGCGTGCACGCTTTTCGTAAAAAATCGCCATTTGGGCCTGTTTCACCAACGCCAATTACTTAATCGACCGTGGAACTGATAACTAACCGCTATTACTGTTTAGTAGAATTGATCACTTACGGTTGACAGTAAATCACCGATTAGGATTAATCGAGTTGATGTTTTTTCTTCAAGGATATTCATATAATGATATGTATCATTCGTATAAAAGATTTGAATGATTTGATATCAACAAAACTGGCGCCAAATTAAATTCCATGTAATACGGATTTTTAATTTTCTTCAAAGATATTCTTATTCATGTAATTCGGATTATTGAAGAATCTTCCTATTCCCCAATCCAAATGGTTTAAATTCCTCTTAAATAAAATTATTATATCACAATTCATTCAAAGACATTTCCTCTTCCAACTAAAGTAGTGTTTATTTAACTTTCCCTCAAAACGTTATACAAAACATTATCACAAAATTGCGTTACCTTGCTCAATTTATGTGTTACCATAAAAAATTAAAGAATTAACCGTATAAAATGAAAAAATTTAATTTAAATAGAAACATTTTTCATGTAAAAACACTTGGCGCTACTAGTAATAATAACATGGTATAATAGTAAAGCATGAATGCAAATAAGGATAAGAATATAATACTTAAAAAAATAATATAAATAAGAAGCACATTAATAAAAAAAGTCAGAATCATATTAAGAAATATGAATATTTCGAAAAATAAAAAAAATAAAAACCATCCCCAATGAGAGTTAAAATATCTA
>NW_017299135.1:41001-41652 GCF_001594075.2 Trachymyrmex cornetzi
TTGTATAACGTTTTGAGGGAAAGTTAAATAAACACTACTTTAGTTGGAAGAGGAAATGTCTTTGAATGAATTGTGATATAATAATTTTATTTAAGGAATTTAAACCATTTGGATTGAGGAATAGGAAGATTCTTCAATAAATATACGCTTAGGTTTCATTGCATAAAAATTAAAGATGGTACCATTTGGATTAAGTAAATAATAAAGATAGTATCACTCGAGTTTTACTTTTTATTTGGTAAAATTTAACCTAGACACCCATTTCCTCGACAACGAACACCTAGACACCCACTTCCTCAACGGCGAATACCTAGACACTCACTTCCTCGGCGGCGAACACCTAGACACCCACTTCCTCGACGGCGAACACCTACACACCCATTTCCCCGACGGCGAACACCTACACACCCACTTCCTCGACGGCGAACACCTAGACATCCACTTCCTCGACGGCGAACACCTAGACATCCACTTCCTCGACGGCGAATACCTAGACACTCACTTCCTCGGCGGCGAACACCTAGACACCCACTTCCTCGACGGTGAACACCTAGACACTCACTTCCTCGACGGCGAATACCTAGACACTCACTTCCTCGGCGGCGAACACCTAGACACCCACTTCCTCGACGGCGAACACCTAGACACCCA
>NW_017299135.1:43015-44806 GCF_001594075.2 Trachymyrmex cornetzi
AAAATGAGACGTACATTTTTCGACAATAATGACGATAATAATAATAACGACGACGTATCTTCAGTGAAAAAGTAGCAGTTCGGCACTTTGCGTCGCGATATCTCCGCTCGTAGGGCACGTAGAAAAATGAGAGCACTTTTATCATACGTGTGGTATCAATTCGTGTGGTGGCTATCGATTGAGCAATACATAGAACGCGATCGGTTCAGCCGTTATATGAAATCTGATGATCTCGATCTGCCGGAACTCTTCGGTTCGCGTAAAGGAGGCACGGCAGTGTCGCTACGCTTTGGCTTAGCGCCGAGACACTACCAGTGTCTCCAGATTTTAATTCTTCAAGGATATTTTTATAATGATATGTATCATTCGTATAAAAGATTTGATATCAACAAAACTGGCGCCAAGTTAAATTCCATGTCATTCGCGCGGATATCAAATTATATAAATAATTTTAACTTTGATGACATCATTCTTATAAAAGATTTGATATCAAGAATTGGCGCAAAGTTAAATCCTATTTCTCTCTCTCTCTCTCTCTCTCTCTTTATACCATGTCAAATAATTATTAATCTTATGATATGTATCATTTGTATAAAAGAATTGTGATCAACAACTGTGGCGCCAAGTTAAATTCTACTATCAAAATAAAACCCAAGTGATACTATTTATTTAACTCTAATGATATGTATCATTCGTATAAAAGATTTGATATCAACAATTGGCGCCAAGTTAAATTCCATGTAATTCGAATACCAAATTAAATAAATAATATTAACTTTCATGATATATGTATCATTCCTATAAAAGATTTAATATCAAAAACTGGCTCCAAGTTGAATCCCACTTCTTTATACCATGCCAAATTAAATAAATAATGAATATTAATCTAATGGTATATATTATTTGTACGAACGATTTGATATCAACAAATGTGGCGCCAAGTTAAATTCTACTATCAAAATGAAAAGTAAAGCTCAAGTGATACTGTCTTTATTATTTACTTAATCCAAATGGTACTATCTTTAATTTTTATGCAACGAAACCTAAGTATACGTATACTTATTGAAGAATCTTCCTATTCCAATCCAAATGGTTTAAATTCCTCTTAAATGAAATTATTATATCACATTTTATTTAAAGACATTTCCTCTTCCAACTAAAGTAGTGGTTATTTAATTTTCCAAAATAAGATAAATAAAAGGCATAAAACTACGAACGCAAGATGTAAGCAGCGAATAAATATATATTATATTTAAAAAGTTAAAATACATATAATAGACGTTTCGGTCTTAAATCAGACCATCTTCAATAATAAAACAAAATGAGAGTTATAAATAAATATTAACTTTCGCAAACATTAAGTCAATAAGAAATAAACGATAGTCAACGCAAAATACAATATTCTTGATGTGAAGAATTCTTAAAAAACATCTTCAAGGTTTGAAGGCGCAGATTCGCAGCGAGTCAAAAATGTAGTTAGTTAAGTGGATAGTACATCAAAACGTCAAACTGAGTGAGTATCCGCGATGTAAATTATCGCGCACAAAATTTCCCGATTCTAATGTAAGTATAAATAAGAAATCAAAAAAACAGAAGTAAAGATAAAAATTAAGCTGTAAATTGTAAAATAAAATAAAATACCTGTGTTAACAATAGTTTGCGGAGCAGACTCTCATATCGTTAGTTCTCCTTTGTGGTTCTCCATGGGTTCTTCTTTGTCTCCTATCTTAGCAGACATTGTAATACAGGATCTGGAAAGAGATTTATTATCAAAATTGAATTTTAACATAC
>NW_017299135.1:45431-47508 GCF_001594075.2 Trachymyrmex cornetzi
TCCACAAAAGACTGACTTCTGAAATGATATATATTAAAAAACAAATTAACGGTATTAATAAACAGAACGATACAGAGAAGTTTCCAGAAATTTATTTATCGTTATTAAACACATTGGTTAAATTTTGATCTAGAATGTTCCACTAGCGACACTGAATTCGGTATAAATGCGGTCTGCCATGGTTTGACTTGATCATTCTGTTCTTGACTTTTATTGTATACTCTTCAATTTTTCCATTTCCTGTATCTGCTCCGCAAACTATTGTTAACACAGGTATTTTATTTTATTTTAAAATTTACAGCTTAATTTTTATCTTTTCTTCTGTTTTTTTGATTTCTTATTTATACTTACATTAGAATCGGGAAATTTTGTGCGCAATAATTTACATCGCGGATACTCACTCAGTTTGACGTTTTGATGTACTATCCACTTAACTAACTACATTTTTGACTCGCTGCGAATCTGCGCCTTCAAACCTTGGAGATGTTTTTTAAGAATTCTTCACATCAAGAAAATTGTATTTTGCGTTGACTATCGTTTATTTCTTATTGATTTAATGTTTGCGAAAGTTAATATTTATTTATAACTCTCATTTCGTTTTATTACTGAAGATGGTCTGATTTAAGACCGAAACGTCTATTATATGTATTTTAACTATTTTTAAATATATATTTATTCGCTGCTTACATCTTGCGTTCGTAGTTTTATGCCTTTTATTTATCTTATTTTGTTTAAATTTGAACTACGTTTTGACCTAATTTATTTAATTTTCCTTCAAAACATTATACAAAATATTATCACAAAATTGCGTTACCTTCCTCAATTTAAGTTATAACACAAAAAATTAAAAAATTTACTGTATAAAATAAAAAAATTTAATTTAAATAAAAAAATTTTTCGTGTAAAACACTTGGCGCTGCTAGATCTCGATATACAGGATGACCCATTTTAACTTAGACAGCCAAATAACTCGAAACATCGCGATTAAATAAAAAAATGTTTAAAACAAAAATTGTTGGATATGAAGGGGCTGATTGAACTATGACCTTGACAATGACCTTGACCTTTATTTTCAAGGTTATTTGAAGGTCTACTTTCAATTTTCAAATAGAAACCCATATTTTTGATTCAAGAATCTAATAGCTGATGTCGAGAGCCTTCCAAAACGCTATAATGAAATATTTTTCATGAAGTACTTTTCAAGTTATAATGCTTCAAAGTTACAGTATCGCCGGCACTAGCATTCCCCAAGATATGTAATACCATGCGTTATGTTTTTGTTTGTGCGTTAACTGAAGGTCAAGATTCACGGACCACCGACAGATCTCGCCTTGACTGGCCAGTCTCCAAAATTAAATATTTTGAGTAATGCTAATGTCGTTGATACTGTAACTTTGAAGCATTATAACTTGAAAAGTACTTCATGAAAAAATATTTCATTATAGCGTTTTGGAAAGCTCTCGACATCAGTTATTAGATTCTTGAATCAAAAATATGGGTTTCTATTTGAAAATTGAAAGTAGACCTTCAAATAACCTTGAAAATGAAGGTCAAGGTCATTGTCAAGGTCATAGTTCAATCAGCCCCTTCATATCCAACAATTTTTGTTTCAAACATTTTTTTATTTAATCGCGATGTTTCGAGTTATTTGTCTGTCTAAGTTAAAATGGGTCACCCTGTATAATAACATGGTAGTATAGTGGTAAAGCATGAATGTAAATAAGAAGGATAAGAATATAATACTTAGAAAAATAATATAATTAAGAAGCATATTACTGAAAAAAAGTCAGAATCATATTAAAAAATATGAATATTTCAAATCCCCAATGAGAGTTAAAATATCTAGTACGTGTATATATGATTGAGTTATAAAGTCGTGTATATCATGATCGTTGTGAATGGTATTAAGTTTAAATCAAAGAAAAATAAATTTAGATTTGTAAGACATGCATTACGAAAGAGAATTTATTATTACTTTTATTGTTACTTTTAAATTATATTACAATTATATTACAATAATTATTATTACTTTTAAATTATATACAATTATCTTTTATCATTTATTTTTATTAATTAC
>NW_017299135.1:47663-50394 GCF_001594075.2 Trachymyrmex cornetzi
AACACTTAAATTGAGCAAGGTAACGCAATTTTGTGATAATGTTTTGTATAATGTTTTGAAGGAGAATTAAATAACCACTACTTTAGTTGGAAGAGGAAATGTCTTTGAATGAATTGTGATATAATAATTTCATTTAAGAGGAATTTAAACCATTTGGATTGGAATAGAAAGATTCTTCAATAAGTATACGAGTATGTATACTTAGGTTTCATTGCATAAAAATTAAAGATGGTACCATTTGGATTAAGTAAATAATAAAAATAGTATCACTTGAGTTTTACTTTTCATTTTGTAAAATTTAATTTGGCGCCACAGTTGTTGATATCAAATCGTTCGTACAAATAATACATACCATTAGATTAATATTTATTATTTATTTAATTTGGCATGGTATAAAGAAGTGGGATTTAACTTGGCGCCAGTTCTTGATATCAAATCTTTTATAGGAATGATACATATCATTAAAGTTAATATTATTTATTTAATTTGGTATTCGAATTACATGGAATTTAACTTGGTGCCAATTGTTGATATCAAATCTTTTTTACGAATATTACTTAAAATTTTGATAAAATTTTGATGAATTTAGCTTGGCGCCAATTTTGTTGATTTCAAATTTTTCATACGAATAATACATATCATTAGAGTTAAATAAATTAAGAAAAAAATTAAAGTTACTATTATATTTTTTCTTTGGGAGGATTAAAATGGTAAAATTTAACTTGGTGCCACAGTTGTTGATATCAAATCTTTTATACAAATGGTACATATCATTAGTTCTACTAAACAGCAAACGTGATTAGTCATCAGTTTCTCAGCCGATTAAGTAATTGGCGTTGGCGAAATTGGCCCAAATGGTGATTCTTTACGAGAAGCATCATTTGAGCCAGTTTCACCAACGCTTAGCGCTTTTTTTACCTTTTTTTTAAAAAGGTAAGTTTGTATATATATCACAACGATAAGATAAGAGGTTTGTTCGCGTCGCGAACTTGCTTCAACATGTTCCTATAGATTAAATGCGTACGTTTATACGTACATACGTTCATACAAACATACGTTCATACATACGCTCATACATACGTTTATACATACGTTTATACATACGTTTATACATACGTTTATATATACGTTTATACATATGTTTATATGTACGTTTATACATACGTTTATACGTACATACGTACATTCATACGTTTATGCACACGTTCGTACATATTTATACGAATCAGAAAAGTATTGCACTTCCTGGCTGAGTGCTTTCACTCACCCAGGATTGCAATGGGAAGACGGGATGATCCCGTACAGCATAGTGAAACACCTGATTACAATGGCTGTAATTGGTGCGGAAGAGAGTGACGACAATAAGACTCTCGTATACATTAAAGGACATGAAAAACGCGAATGGCTGACCGATGTACTCGACAGCGACAACTTGACCATTGAGATCTTGGATGCTAATTACAAAGATGTAGATTCTTTACATAATCTAGATGTTACCAATACTATGCGATGTGTAAAACATATTAAGAATTGTGCGTTACAAAATGTATCTAAAATATACAACTAGTGGTCGCAACGCCAAAAAAAAACCGTATTAATTTTAAAATAAAATATAAGATTTTTTTTAAATACGTTTTCAATTTCTTTTCCCTTACCTTCCCTTCTTTTGTAATACATGTATGAACGTATGTATAAACGTATGTATGAACGTATGTATAAATGTATGTACGTGTAAACGTATGTATGTATGTATGTACGTATGTACGTATAAACGTATGTGTAAACGTATGTATAAACGTACGTGTAAACGTATGTATAAACTCATGACAAAGAAAATACGTAGAAAGACGTGATACAACGTGTTGCGACGTGTTTGAAATTCTTGGAAAGAGGGGGCTTGCCCCTTCTTCGATTTTAAAAGTATTATCATATACGAAGTATCACAATTTACGATAATGCTAAATACGATCAGTCTTGCGATACCCGCTTGTACGAAAGGTCCAACAGCAGCAGCAGCAGCAGCAGCAATGTTCTCCGCTGTAGGAAGCAACACACGAAAAAATTATTACGTTCCACTTCGGAATGATGATGAAAGTACATCATTTACGTAAAGATGTGCCAAATAAGTTTAAGAATCCCCCATTTTTATACTTTTTCAAATTATCTATTTAATTAATTATTTAATATTTTTTTTATATTTTTCTATAGCACGCCCGTGCATCGTGCGGTTCGCATACTAGGCAGGAAATACGCATTGACACGTACGTTATACAAATTTCTAGAAATTGGTATCAACGTTGGCCCACAGAGCTATGTGGAGATTGCGATAGGAGATAATCGTGGAAATGAATTAATACTATTAGGTGTACAACTTTGCTTCCGCCGTTTTTTTTCCGAAATTCGAGGCTTTTTTGTAAAAAACTGGTTATATATTTATGATTCAAAGTATTGTCCATCGCTGGCCACTACTTTCTCCCATCTTTCGGGCAGCATACAAATCCCGCGTCGAAAAAACTGGTCATCTTTTGAGGCGATCCACGAATCGATCCAATTTTTTACTTCTTCATAAGACCGGAAGTGCTGGTCAACCAGGTCGTGCCATTGATCGAAACAAGTGATAGTCAGAGGGAGCAACATCGGGAGAATACGGCGGGTGGGGTAGGACTTCCCATTTCAACATTTCCAAGTATGTCTTGACCACTTTCGCAACATGGAGTCGAGCATTGTCATG
>NW_017299135.1:51033-52587 GCF_001594075.2 Trachymyrmex cornetzi
AGACACAAATCGACTAATGTTTCTATGGGGTTATGTTGATAGATGCCCAAGTTTATTGAATGACGTCTATTATCTATTTATTTCGACCACCACTTACCGCTAAAGCCATCTATAGGAAAACGGCGGAAACAAAGTTGTACACCTAATATCTATCGAAACATGGAAAGGACTGCCTTCGGAATCATCACAAGGGCAATTCTATTAGCGTTAGACCGCTGACTGTGCGATTCAGTACGTTTGAAAATGTTTAAATTGTATGTTTGGAATCATCCGACGTACGTTTAATAATGACTGAATCAACAATATTGTTTATGTTCAACTTAGATAAATGCATTGAATTAGCATTCGATCAATTGATTGGTATCGTCGAGAAAATCGATACAAAGTTTAAACGATTCTCGAATATCGCATCCACTGTAACGGATGCTAAAGATATACCAAATGTAATATGCTCTAGCGATTACTTTGATAAAAATCAGCTCCTCGACTGCGAATTGTTAGCTGTAGTCTTTCGTTCGTAAGAAAAAAATTATGCAAAAGGAATGTAAATAAAAAAATTTTTAATCTAAAAGTTGTGATGTAATTTCTAGACTGAATTTATTTTCGTCTGTAACTCCCTCTTTTCAGAGTAGAGCATTATGCGCTCATTTTCAAAGTATGCTTTAAAAAACACTACCCTCATAAAAATTTATGAAAATACAGTTCTATCGAGTTTCACTTACATTTACGCTTCTACTAACCTTGAAACATATTGCAAAAAACATAATTGTCATACCCCTTCTAAAAAAGAATAAACGATCGAGGCTCTTTTATCAAAGGAGACATTGCGTTTCAATATCATCGATTTCAATAGCATCCAGATGTTGGCACTCAATCGATTAATTATGAAACTTGGTCGTATTTAGGTATTTAAAATAATTAATAAACGTTGTTTCTAGAAAAATTACATTACGCTATATCTTGGTCGAAAAACGGTTGGAGCATATACCGGTGCAAATACTCTTTTAAAATTTTTCGTTTTATAACTATTTGTTTTTGTATTGTTTTTTGTTCATCGTAATTTTCTTTTTTTGTGATGTTTTTTTGTTGTCTTGTATGTGACTGCAGTCCCCAAATCTGAGATGCCTTACTGCCACTCCGCATGATGTCATACCCCCGCCACCGAAGAATCCCCCGCGCTCCCCTCAGAGGACCTGAGTCAGAATCGGCCCTGTTTACCTACTTATGTATTCAATATACGAATTACATGTATATCATTATATAATATAAACGTATGTTATAAAAGTTATATAAGCTAATAGTTACATAGAACTAAATTATAATTTATGAGTTATACCTATATTAACCAAATACAAATGAAAATTTATAATCAATTATACATAGTTATACATATAAATAAAAAACAAATTATTCGTTATTTTGTTCTCATGATAATTATTTAAATTATTTATAATTATATAATTATATTACTGAAATACAAAATATAACTACATAAACTGCTACATAAATTCTATTAGGTGTACAAAAAAGTTCTGAGCTTTTTCTTGTAAAATT
>NW_017299135.1:52940-53277 GCF_001594075.2 Trachymyrmex cornetzi
TCCTTGGCCAGTAAATGGCCTCTTTTCTTCTAATGCATCGCTCAAATTGGTCAATTGTTGTTGGTAGCGGTCTGCCGTGATTGTTTCACCCGGTTGTAACAACTCGTAGTACAACACACCTTTCCAATCCCACCAGATACAGAGCAAAACCTTCTTGGCGTGGATATTGGGCTTTGGCGTCGATGTCGAAGGTTGACCAAGATCAACTCATGATTTTCTACGTTTAGGATTATCATAAAGAATCCACTTTTCATCGCCTGTAATGATTTTGTGCAGAAAATCTTTTTTCCGGAACTTTGAAAGCAAAGTGAGTGCAGTGTCACGCCGTCGATTTTTG
>NW_017299135.1:53307-65510 GCF_001594075.2 Trachymyrmex cornetzi
CTTCCTTCTGAACCTTTCCCATCGTATGTAATCGTACGGAAATGGCTTGCTGCGTAACGCCAAGCTGTTCTGCAAGCTCCTTTTCAGTTTGCGCAGAGTTTATATCCAGCAGTGCTTGCAATTCGTCCGTTTCAATCTTTTCAGGGCGTCCAGCACGCGATTCATCTTTAAGACTGAAATCTTCTTGGTGAAACTTTTGATACCATCTTTTACATGTAGTATGACTTACAGCGTTCTCTCCATATGCAGCACAAATCATTGCAGTGGCTTCAGCAGCATTTTTCTTCAGATGAAACGCGAAGTGGATGGAAAATCGAATATGCTCTTTTGTTATTGCCATCGTGAACGCTACTGATTTTTGAGGTTATGTGCATCAAACCGTATGGCATTTTAGAAGGCCAAATGTTAACGCTTCAAAACCGCAACAGGGCGGGAAGATATATAAAATTTATATTGAAATGTAGCAAGAGGTTATGGCTTAGTGAAGGTGCATAAACCGGGCAACCCTTTGAGGATCATAATTTCATGTGTTGGCAGCCCATTATATTCTATCGCTGCATTTTTACATAATATAATTCATAATAATACTACAACAGCAGCGAGTTATGTTAAAGACAGCTTTGAATTAGTTAATAGATTGTCCGATATACATATTGATAGTAATTACAGTCTTATTTCACTGGACGTCATTTCTTTGTTTTCGAATGTTCCCCTTGGTTTGGCATTGGAGAGCATTAATAAGAGATGGTGTAACATTTCAATGGGTTGTAACATCCCCAAAAATGAATTCTTTACGTCTCTTCAATTAATTTTTTATTCAACTTACTTTGTTTTTGATGGGGTTTTTTATAAACAAACATATGGTCTGCCTATGGGATCTCCTTTATCTCCGGTGTTGGCGGATTTAGTATTGCAAGATTTGGAGAGTAGAGCATTAGAGACTCTAAAATTTGTTTTACCATTTTATGTCAGATACGTTGATGATATTGCTACGGCTGTACCATCGGATGCGATAGATGAGATCTTAGATGTTTTTAATTCATTCCATAGTAGATTGCAATTTACTATTGAAATTGGTGATAAATTTTTAAATTTTTTGGATGTTAACATCAACATTAATAATGAATTCCTCGAATTTGATTGGTATCATAAACCGACTTTTTCGGGAAGATACTTGAATTTTTTATCTTCACATCCTTTGTCACAAAAAAGAGGTGTGATTTTTGGAATGATTGACCGAGTCTTTTTCTTATCGCATCCGAGATTCCATCAGAGAAATATAATTTCTGTGATTGACATTTTACTGAATAATGATTATCCATTGGATTTTATATTTAAGACAATTAACTTACGTCTGAAATCACTCTTTTATAATCAAACGATGAAACAGAACAATGTGAATTCTAATGACACAAGGGACGAAATGAAACCATGGATTACTTTGCCGTACATTCCGCAAATTTCTGACAAATTCATGAATATTTTTAATGATGTGAACATCAGATTATCTTTTTACAGTCTCAATAAATTGAATAAATATATTAAAGTTCACAAAGATGTAATTCCGACTAACTCAAAAAGAGATGTTGTATATCAAATTACTTGTAAGGATTGTGATGCAACCTCTGTCGGTCAGACAAGTAGAAAATTACAAACTAGGATTTTAGAACATCATATTAATAGGAACACGACCACACAATCGGTTATTACAGAACATAGGTTGGAACACAATCATGAATTTGATTGGTCGAATGTTAGAGTATTGGATACAGAGAGATTTTTGAGCAAGCGCTTGATATCAGATGATTTACATTAAACTACAGAAAAATAGCTTGAATTGCCAATCTGACATCGAGTACCTAAATAATGCATTTATGAAGATTATTAATAATCTTTGAGGTTTATTTGTTATTTCATTCAACGTTCTTTAGGTTTATTTTCAATATATGATCATTACATGTATATTAGTCTTTAGTTTTCTCCTTATCTGTTGACAAATTACGATGACATGTACATCTTATATGTTGTTTCTTAACGATTCTGACTTTCATAGCGATAACATTTTCGTAATTTAATCCGAATTTTTCTTTGTTAATAATTTTAAACCAGTGATATTTAAAGCCCTTTTTGCGTTCTTACCTGCAGGTGAGTTATTTAAGTGTATTTTTTGTTGATTACACCTTTCAATACAAAAATTTCAGCTTATTGAATAAGACTCATTCTATCTTAGGATATGTAATTTTACATTACATCTTTGTCTTGGTAACAAATTGATTGGATGAAACTTACATCAGAGCGACTACTCGATCTGTGGCTAAGATTGCAAGGAGATCTTTACGTTTGTATAACGTGCGAAACTTAGATGTATTACGCTGAAGATTGCAAGGAGATCTTTACGTTTGTATAATGTGCGAAACTTATATGTATTACGCTGAAGATGGCCCAAAGTGCGGCCGAAACGTTCGAAATTTGTGAACATTGAATTATTTAAATACATTTATGTAAGAATTTACTATTATTAATTCTTTACTGTTTTTATTGCGCACCGATTACCGCGCCTGACTCTCATTTGCCTTATTGACATAGACTATTGAAAACTCGAGAGTCATAAGAATTTACTTATTTATTTAAAATTTATATTGTTATTTCGGTTGTGTGAAATCTAAAGCTCAGAACTTTTTTGTACACCTAATACAAATAAAATTATTTATTCCAATTTTATCAAGAATTTCGTAAAGGAAAAAATGGTCACTTCAATTATCCATTACATACTGGCCGTTTTAGGTTTGCATTTGTTAAGCATAAGTTTTTTCAATACATGTTCTGTATTTGAAAATGATATGTCCCACTCAATACAAAACTGGTACAATCCTTTTTGTATAAGCATCCATAAATGCTTACTAGCATCTGGATAGTCTATTTTCAATACGTGGAAAACTTTGAAACAAATATCTAAAGCTTCTAATGTAGATTCTGTTGAATACAAAACTTCATCAATGATGACGTATGAGTCGGACACATTTGTAATTGATCCCACAACTATCACATAAGGTTGTACAGATATTTGCATTTTTTTTGTTTTATCCCTAGCTTCTTGTCGAATCTTTGTAATATCAGCCCAAGTCTATAATCAAATTTTGAGTTAATTAAAACATTACATGTAAGTATTTAATTAAAAACTTAGGATATTAATATACTAACATTTATATATTTTATCATACTATCTCTTGACAAAGCAATGGATGCTTTACAGCCCTTTTTTGTTACAGTGTCTTTGATGTTCTGTTTCGGAGGTATCATGTATGAAAGAAGTTGTATTGTAATCGCTAATTTGGAATCTATAGGAAACAAAAAAATCATTAAATTTTAATCAAACACATTTATATTGTATATAGTGTAATGTAATAGTAATATAAGTATATAATATATTAAATATTGTACCTTTAGATATATCTAAAT
Organism: Trachymyrmex cornetzi; assembly: GCF_001594075.2. Classification (NCBI taxonomy): domain Eukaryota; kingdom Metazoa; phylum Arthropoda; class Insecta; order Hymenoptera; family Formicidae; genus Trachymyrmex; species Trachymyrmex cornetzi. Next base: position 56,767 of record NW_017299135.1, read on the forward strand.
TTAATGTTTCTATTAAATCTGGAAAATCATTATTTTTATTCGTAAATTGTACATTTTCTTTGATTGTATTAAAAAACTTATTCCATTTCTTTGAAGTTAAATAAAAATTTGTTAAACGCATTTGATCAAAATCGTATTTAATAAGTTTATATCCGTATGGATGTTTCAAAAGCGGCCATTCTTCAAATATGTTACTCAATATTTTATCAGATGATTTCATTAATACTTGTAATCGATATTTAGAAGTTAAAGACCATTTTTTCAAAACTATCTCCCAAGGCGCTTGGTTGGTTTTTAACCAGTTTAGAGCTCTTTTAACGTTTTCATTGTTCACTAAAAGTATAACAATTATATAATATTTCTTTGCAAGCACATTTGTCTATTAAATTACCTACCGTCCTCATCAGAAGAATTATCAACAATATTACTTTCAGATTCTTGCAATGATTTTCCTTTTAATTTTAATAAAGCATATTTTCTATTGCGCCAACACGATAACAGTTTGCCTCTCGCAGCTATTGATTTCTTATTCGGAGTGTGGATCTTTTTTTGTCCTTCTATAAAGTAGGTACCTTCAGCTTCAGAAGGAAATATTTTAACGATTCGTTCTGAAATGCCTTTGGCTATTCCATTTGTCATACTGTAAAAATTAGTACGATATATTATTAAGTTGTGAAGTTATTAAAATAACGATAAATTCTGCAAGAAAATAATATTTACAATAACATTGGAGATACATACACAATGTTATGATCTTCCATATAAGTGACAATTATATTGCACAACTTATTTCTCATTGATCCACTTAGTTCATTATTCTTACAACATAGAATTATTCTACCAATTTTTGATTGTTGCAATAATTCCTCAACGTTGGGTATTGTGTCTAATAAAAATTTATCTTCAGAAATAGACGTATTTCTTTGGTATAATATTTTGCTTTTATTATTATTTTTACAATTACTCGTCTCTTGTATTGAACTTTGAAATTGTCCATAATTAATGTTAGCTGAATATGTGCTATTTTCCATGTTCTAAAAAACACAAAATTTATGGATTTTATTTGTTTTAATGCTACAATCATGCTATTTCGTTAGGATTTATTATTCTTTTATATTATTAGAGTTAATAAGACCTTGTTTATTTTTTATAGCTTAATAACAGAAAACAGAAAGAAAAAATAAGTACAAATTTTTAGTAAAAGCAAGTATGGCTTCAAAAATCTCTTTTACAATTTTTTAAAGAGTTAAATGTATTTAAGTATGTAATAATACTCAATATTAAAAGAAATGTACTTTCCAACACGCCACATGCCATACATATTTCATATTAAAATATAATAATAGTAAAGTTAGCTTTTCTTAACGTAATTTTAATTATAATTTAATATAATAATCAAAAATGGGTGAAAAACGATAAAATGAAAAATATATGTTGCTGACAAAGATTTTATACAAATACACAAGATAATTAAACGTCTCAAACAGAATATTTATTAAATATTTAACAAAATTAATTTTATTTAAATTATTTATTTCAGAAAGTAATCCAAACAAAATAGCAATATGAATGGAACATTTGTTAATGTAACCTACATTAGTGTTTGTATCTGAACTTGTACTTGGTTCTTGTTTTTTTAAAAAGTTTGTTTTCCAGTACGTTATAAAAACGATACGTGGACCCACTTCTGGAATAAGTTCAGCAATTAATTTTTCATTTAAATCTTTCATTAACTCCATTGTGATTCCGTTTTCTTTAATTAAAAAATAAATAAAATTAATATTAACAAATTTTTCAATTATAAAACATGAAATTATTTTCGAATGTTTGTTATACGTAGAGAAAAGATAATCTTTTAAAATACTATTAATTAAACTTACTTTCGAAAACAGTAGCATAAGCAGCTAAGCCCAATTGTTGCAAAACATTTATAACTTCCATATTTTCGTAAAATGTTCACTTTACATGTAAAGTTATAAACAATACGTTTGGCAATATAATGTATGACTGCAGAAAAGATATATATGTGAGAAGGTATAAAAAAAGTAATAATTCAAATAATATGGTACATACACGATTTCGTCACACACAACACATTTTTAGGCTGATCTAATCTACAATTTTTTACTTTATCTAATGTTGTACAGCTAAAACATTTCTAAGCCAGGATCCCACGGCGCGTGGTTCGCCATAATTCGTGACTTGGTTCATTTATGCTTGTCATAAATTCTACTTTCGAATTGATAAAAAACAGATTAAAATCGTGGTTCCACGGTGCATAGAGACGCCAGGCCATGATCTTCAACGAAATTATCATGGTTTGGCGACTACGCGCCGTGAAACGCGGTTTTAACCTGGTTTTTATTCTTATCAATTCGAGAGCCGAACTTGTGATGGGTTTTGAAGAGCTAAGATAAAACTATTTACGGCGTGTAGAAGTTCGCCGAGACAAGTTTTGACTACCTTCTAGTGGGACAAGCCACCCGTCATAGCACCCTATATGGATACCTTCCAACAAGCGACTCAATACAATACAGTGATTATCTTATCCTTGTTTAATATTGACGAGCAACAAGAGTGTAATGATGCACTGTGTCACACCGTGTTTCATGTTTCTTGTTGGAAAGCATCTTTTATAGGGCGTCGAAATCATCAAGCCAAATTTCGAGTCGAACCTCGAGACGTAAACATTTCGGCAAATATTTGATACACGACACAAGACAATGAAATACTCGAAATTTGAAATTCGGCTCGCAATTTAGCTCGATAAACTGGACGCATTTTTTAATTACATGCAAATATTATGAATAATGTACACTTACTGTGTAGGCTTCTCAATGTGATTATTAACTTCGCGCAATATTTCCACACGTCTAATTGTTGTTGCGAAGAAGGTTCAGTTGTAGACACACATAATACGTACGAACGTGTCCAGCATTTGTGGCGGAATGGTAAGAGAAAATCAGGAAAAGAAAATCGTATCGTACGATGCGCGCGCTTACATTAGAAAAGCGATAAAATGATTGGCTATCGCGTTTCTCTCTACTTGGCAGTTGCCTGACCCACGACAAGCGTTTCCATGTGCAAAAACAATAAGTAATCTTAAATATAAAAGCAACGTTCTTATTTCTAAATCGTCTTAGGTTCTGCATATAATGAAAGAATATTAAGTAACAGAAATAGGAATCAGAATTTTAGAATCAGTTTTCTCAATGAACACTATATCCAAATAAATAGTTAGACCCTGTATTGCAAATTCTTACAAGAAAAATTCTTGTGAGATCTTCCAAGAGAATTTCACATACGAATTTCAAACAGGAACATACAAGATCGTATAAGAATATATCGCATACGATATGTAGGTAAGTCAAGAATCTTGCATAAATCATCCATGTTACATGAATCTTATAAGCATGTTACATGATCTTACACGCAAGTTACATGAATCTTGCGCGCAGATTACGTAAATTTTGCGCGCATGTAACATGAATCTTGCAAGAATATAACTGGAGTGTTATTATGAAAATATTACAAGATGCTATTAAAATTTTGTGTGATTTATTGTTTGTATCCCACACTGAAAAAAAGATGGGTTGCTGCAGCAAATTAGAAGGTTAAATATGGCATAGCATTTTTAATTGGCTGCAGCGATCTATTTTTGATTGCGTTAGCCAATCGAAATCCTATACTGACATTGCGGATAGACTAACACAACTAACAATTGGCCGCAGCAAACAAAAATTGGCTGTTGCAACCAATTAAAAATGCTATGCCATATTTTTACTACCTAATTTGCTGCAGCAGCCAATCTTTTCTTTCAGTGCAGTAAATAAAGTGGAATGGAACAAGCAAGGAGTTGAATAAGATTTAAAAAAATTCATTTTGACTAAAAATTAATTCTTTTTATTATTATTTTATAAATTAAATAATGGCTTCTCGACTAAATCGAACTTAATTTGGGAAAGGAGCATAAAAAGTCTACGCCAGTTATTATAACGAAATTATAATTTATTAATTCATTAAGACAATGATAATATACGTTTCGACCTTCTATTCAGTCATCTTCAGTATTCTAATAAATTAAAAAAATTTTTTTAAATTTTTTTTTATTTCGTATATTCAATGCAGTTTTTGTTCATTCATTAATTCCATTTCATTTACTGGGATAATCGACGCCTTTATTACTTTGGAGCGATCATATAAAAAAATTATTTCTTAAGAGTATCTTATTAGGCTAAATTAGCAATTAAAATCTTTTCATTGCGATATAAATCGGCGTGTACGATTCATGCTAGATTCCTGCACCAACTTGAAAGATAAATTATTTCGTAACTATATGCTTTTTAAGACTGATACATGATCTTTCATGTAATACTTATAGGAATCATACATAATTAATACCATATTCTTGGATGATCTTGTAAAGAAATTATTTTTTAAGAGTTTCTTATAAGGTTAAGGCAAAATCTTTTCATTGTTATATAAATTGTCGTGTGCGATTAATGCCAGATTCTTGTTTCAGCTTGGAAAATAAATTATTCCGTAACTACGTCTCTTAAGACTGATAAATGATCTTTCATGCAACACTTAAGAATCATATATAATTAATACTATATTCTTAGATGATCCTGTAAAGAAACTACAGTCTGTTCAATAAGAAAGTGTCTGCCATAATCAAAAAACTATAAACATTTAGACAGTTTTTTGTTTTTTTTTTAAGTACACATTATTAGCTATTGCGCAATTACCTAATATTTTGTCCAATCACCTCCATTACTGATTATTGCATGACACCTTTTTTCCATACTTTCGACGAGGTTTTTTGCATATTCCTTTGGCAAAGATCGCCAAATCCTCTTAATTTGAAATGACAGCTGCTTCGCCGTGTACACTGACTTTCCTTTGAGTTTCATCTTCATGTACGACCACACATTTTCAATGGGATTAGCATCTGGGGACATTGCCGGCCATTCCATCGTCGTGACGTTATTTTCATCTTTCCACGCTCTGCACAGTTTGCTGCGATGTTTAGGATCATTGTCTTAATATTAGACAAAATATTAGGTAATTGCGCAATAGCTAATAATGTGTACTTCAAAAAAAAAAACAAAAACTGTCTAAATGTTTATAGTTTTTTGATTATGGCAGACACTTTCTTATTGAACAGACTGTATTTCTTAAAAGTTTCTTATAAGGCTAAGGCAAGATTTTCATTTCGATATAAATCGTCGTGTACGATTCATTCCAGATTCCTAAGGTCATTAAAGATTACTGGTGAGATTTAAGAACAAATTATATAAGATTTTCATATGATCATGTACGTTTATTTAGTAATTTTGATTTATCATATACAACTCTTAAGATTTGGTACAAAAAACTTACAAGAATTTTCAACGGGGTATTGTGTCTTGTGTATAGATGATTAATGTATAAGTGCTTAGTGAACTACATTCTTTGCTGAAAACACATTTTAGAACTTGTGCAAAGAATGTTCAGAAAAATACTAAAATAAAAGATAAAAGCTTGTGCCTATCCTTCTTTTCCTCCTTTTTTTTCCTTAAGTAAAATAGCCTTGTAACCCTACTAAAGTTGGCCGTTAATCGCGATCGCATTGTTGCCGCTTTATTCCGCGCGTCATTGATCCTTTCGTTCGTGATCGCATATCGCATTGCGGTGTCGTATGACGCATTTCATAAAGAAAAATAATCACGACGGAATATCGATCAATTGACCGTGTGAGAGATTAGAACAGATTAAGAGGAAAGAATGAAATAATGGAGGTAGGAAAAAAAATTGGAATAATGATCATGCAATGGATACCACCAAATTGTAGAAAACGAGGAAGATCCCGAAAAACATGGAAGGAGAAAGTGAGATAGTCAATGAGCGCAAGGGACTTAACAGAGGGCCAATGTATATGTAATTATATTACAATGTAGTTGTAGTATATAGCAACGTAATATCTCAGTAAAGATATAGATTTTATAGATATAGAGATATAGAGATTATATAGAGATTTTATAGATTTGCACTGCAGTTGCAATATTACTACAATGTTGTAATCTCACTGTAATATCGCTGCAATATTACGTGCTGTGCGTGGGTATAAGTTTTGAATTTTTGAATTGTGATAAAAATTATACGCGGTAAGATGATAACAAATAAAAAATAACACTTGGCGTTCGCGAAGCGCGCGCTCTGATCTAATTCTTTCTTCTCTTCTTCTCTATATTTTTTTTTATATAAAAAAATCCTTCCTATATAAAAAAAGTCATTTTGACGCTGAAGTGCGTCGTTCTCGCACGTGCATTGTTGACCCTTTTCCACGCTCGTGATTGGCGGTCGAAGTCGGCGATCGAGTGCGCGGCGAGTTCGCGTGTACAACGGCCGTTGACAGTTGCATCGTATACGAGGTTATTATAATAATCGGTGACGTGTTTATTTAGTATATGAAAAATAATAAAGTTTTGCGTGTAGTGTGTAAATGTACCCGAGAGAACCGTATTTTATAGTTTCTCGCTGAGTGCGTAATTATTTCGCAAGAGTCTGTCATCGTCGTAAAGATCTCGCGTACTTCGATATTAGAAGTTAATAACGTATCAATAATATTTTATCGTTACAGTTCCGCTACTTTATCCTTCTTCTGAAACTTCTTTTCTTCTGGATATTATCGAGAGATTGTGTTTTTCACATCCTAGCAGTCAGTATTAAGAAACGAAACGAGAACGAGATGAGAATGAGAGAGACAAGAAGGAGACGGGAAACGATAGAAACGTGAAGAAGATAGAAGAGGAGAGAGAAGTTAGTTAAATCAATGAAATCATATAATTATGTAATTTTAAGAAAGTAAGAGACATAATATGTCCCAAAATATTAGTATTCGTATTGGAATCTTTGTATTGTACTTTATTTTCACAGTCATTAATAATTTTTACGAAAAGGAAAGGTACATTCTTCTTAAAGAAAAATGTACTGAAAAGAAAGCGAAACGAAAGGAAAGAAAAAGGAAAGAAAGCAAGTGTAAAAGGAAGCGTAACGTATAACAGGTTTATAAATTGTTTCGTTTGTGTTCCTACGTGTCAATGATAACTTCTCTTTTTCCTTTGAACATTAAAATCGTTTCAGATAAGTTCAATTATCAATTATTAATCCTTTAACTTTAATTACGTAATATTCTATTATAAGGAATTGATACTTTGTGTTGTATTTTATTCAGCAGTTCGCTATTATGTTATTACAACCCTACTAATGATATTCGAGAAGAAATATATTATATGAAGGAAACAAAAAGACGACAGACGCAAGAGATATAAGAGAAAGATGGAGGATGAAACAATATAGCAGTTAATCGAAGAGATTTTTTTACCTGGAAAACTTATTCAACAGCTATAGCATGTTACGAATGGTTTTTACAAGAGGCGGAAGTAAGTACAATTTTGTTTAAGTCTTGTACGGTATAATTTATTGTCTGAAAGAATTTTCTAGAATTTTGAGATTTCTTGAAAATCGTATCTGGGTATGGGAAAATTTATGATATTTTACTTTTTAATTTATATAAATTTTAAAATAGTGTCATTTTTTGAAAATAATCAATTTCTTTAATCGGTTCTTCTTGACATAAAAAAATGCTAAATATTGACAATCGGTTAATAATAAGTATGACGTACGTCAAGTTTTATGAAAAAATGAGGATCATGATAAAAAATAAAATGTAGAATAGCTCACTGTGTACTGTGATGATTTTTTCTTATATTATTTTATTGTAGAAAACGTTAGTGTCATAGAATTCCTGCTTTTTGCGAATTTTCATTGTACATATAGTTTATTTTGGATTGTCAATAGTAAGTCTAATTTATTTCAAAGTAGCATTGAAAAGTTTTTTAACCTTATTTGGAATTTTGAATAAAAATATCTTGGACAGAGAGAATTCATAGGAAATTTGATTACGTGTTTTAATACTGTGTTTTAATATTAAGTACCTTGTTATATGTATATATCATTTTGACTGTATATATATTTTTCTTCTTCAGAAACCAGTTTTATTTAATTATATCGGGGAGATGTCTTTTGCCCACTGCATTAATTATTCTCGATAACTATTTTCCTGATAATGTATTAATAGCCCTGGAATGTATTTATCAGATTATCCAGCATTCTTATATGATACATATAGAGTTTATTCTCATGCACATATAGTATTTCTTACTATGTATTCACTTGACTGATATTTTAGAAAAAAAGACTAATAGATTCTGATTATGCTAAATTGATTTATCGCGCTTTGCAACTTTTAACTCGTCAAAAGGAAACAAGATACATTATTCCTTTATATTCCTGCATGGCCAGTTTTTTAGCTACTACTACGGAAACATTGGGATAATACCATGAATCTATTTGAGGTAATGCTACTCACAAGATTGTCACAGTAATCGCAAGGTGATTCAGGAAAAGGAAGGAAAAAGTCAGGTAAAATTGTATCACAACAGATATATACGAGGTGTGATCAAAAAGTAAGGTGACTTTTTGAATTTTGCGCGCTCTGTACACTCTAATTTCAAAATTTTGTTGTTGTTGTGTTGGTACACTCGTCACGATTATATGTTCACAGTTTTGACTATATAACATGTGTTGTTTTTATGTGAGAGACATAAAGGTTAGACTCGTGTTTGCGTGCTCGGCGATTTTTTGCTGTTGAAAATAATGGAGCAGAGAGTTTGTATTAATTTTTGTGTAAAAAATGGTAT
>NW_017299135.1:65892-66313 GCF_001594075.2 Trachymyrmex cornetzi
ATGTTGAACGACGTCAATGATGATCCTGATCTGCTCAAAAGGGTTATAACTGGCGACGAAACATGGGTATATGATTATGACGTCGAAACCAAAGCTCAATCATCCCAGTGGAAGAGCCCAGGAGAGCCAAGACCGAAAAAGGCACGTTGCATATACAATTTTATAGTTGTGAGCGAAAAATACGACAAAACTTTTTGTCCAACCCAATACAAAAATAAAATATGTTTTGTCTTTCTTGCGTTTTTCTGTAAAACAAAAATGAGCATATCTTTATTAAACTTTTTTCTTAGTCTATCGATCTTTGTTCAGAATTAGAGCGTTAATTCGTGCGGTCGTCGAGATCGCTCGAGAAACTTCTTTGCTTCGAATCTTTGTTGATTCGACTTTCGAGCAATGTCGACGTCGAGAGCGAGTGTTTGTG
>NW_017299135.1:67687-67953 GCF_001594075.2 Trachymyrmex cornetzi
CTTTTACCAGCTAACACGAACTCTTCATTATCCGATAGTCACGACGAGTCTGTTTCGCGCGAGTCAGGTTCTCAGATCTCGCGATTGCCACGTATATCGTTGCCAAAATTTACCGGTAAAATCGCGGAATGGGAGAGTTTTCGAAATATGTTCGAGTCTCTCGTGGCTTGTAACGTTTCGCTTTCTAAAGTGCAGAAATTTCATTACTTAAAAACAAGTGTTACCGGTGAAGCCGCGGTGCTGATCAATAACTTGAAAATTTCGGA
>NW_017299135.1:68280-68501 GCF_001594075.2 Trachymyrmex cornetzi
TTATCCGATCTTTCCGATTCGTCGAAGGATACTCGTCGTTACAAAGACGATAAGCCGCGCTCGTCGGTTAATAAGGTCACTGCAAACAAATGCGTTGGTTGCTCCGGCAATCATTCGATTTCAAAATGTAAAGAGTTTCTTGATAAAACGGTTGAGCAGCGCGGCGATTTCGCGCGTCAAAGCAGGCTTTGCCTCAATTGTCTGAGATCCGGGCATTTCCT
>NW_017299135.1:72564-72870 GCF_001594075.2 Trachymyrmex cornetzi
GCGCGTTCTCTACTGAAGCGACCTATAACGCAACTGTACAAGTTGCCTATAAATTGTAAAGCGTCGGCGTCAGAAAGCGACTGATCGCCATTTCTCCTTCTTGTTCGTTTTCTTTTGTTTTGTTTTGCGCCGATCCTTGTCAGCATCGCGCGCTTAGTTTGTACGTATCACGTATCAAACGTTCAATATATCAAGCTTAATCATATACATACTTTGTAAAACGTTAACGACTGTACTCATTGGAATTCTGTTCGTTATATTACTTTAGGCTTATGTCGCGTCGGCTATCTTATTCGCGGAACAAGC
>NW_017299136.1:0-274 GCF_001594075.2 Trachymyrmex cornetzi
ACTTAATTCTAACTCAAATTCTAATATAAATTCAAATTCAAATTCTTATCCTAATTCAAGAATTGATTCAAATACAAATTGTAATTCTAACTCAAATACTAATTCATTATCAAAATTAGGATCAAAATCAATCTCAATCTCAAATTCAAACTCTATTTCAAATTCTTATCCTAATTCAAGAATCGATTCAAATACAAATTATAATTCTAATTCAAATACAAATTCAACATCAAAATTAGGATCAAAATCAATCTCAATCTCAAATTCAAACTCT
>NW_017299137.1:0-327 GCF_001594075.2 Trachymyrmex cornetzi
CTACCTGAGGTACGCGTTGACATCTTTGGTGCATCTTTCAAACTCATAGGCAAACGCATAACGGCGATTTGTGCTTATCGTCCGCCTCGCTCTCACACCGACTTTCAGTATATAGAATCATGTCTCTCGGCTATCGCCTGTTCATCAGATATTGTTATATGCATGGGCAATCTAAATGTGAACCTGCTCAATCCGTCCGATCTTAATCTCCCGTATTTATGTTTTCTGTTGTCTCACCTTCCTCTCTATCAACTTATCTCTAATCCTACTCGTATCACCCTCAATACCTCGTCCATCATTGATCTATTCATGGTCTCGTCCTCTGTT
>NW_017299138.1:0-2115 GCF_001594075.2 Trachymyrmex cornetzi
GAAAATATAATAGCATCATTACGAACGTTATTACGCATGGATAAATAAAAAATCGCAAATAAGGATAAATCGCAAGTAAACTGATATAGAATACATGCTGTAATCTAACCTAATTTAATCTGATCACGAATAAGTTGCTTACATGCATGGAATCTATTCCATATTTTCAACCCTCGATGTATTCCACATTACCTGCATGTCATCATATGACAAATAAAGTCTTTCCGTAGCAATAAACAAGTTTGAAATAGCAATTAATCTGCATAATATTGTTCATGCAACATTATTAAAAGCGTTTGTGCAATATAAGCAGTAAAGAAACTTACTTTCAGTTTGTAAGAAAAGATTTTAGAAAAAGCTGCCGAATCTTCTGACGTAACGAAAATGAATAAATATTAATTGTAGCAAAACAGTTGGTCAGACCGAGTTCATTGTTTATTATGACATGTTTGATAACAGTTGCAATAACTTTCAGCGATTGCCGCAAGATTGCAATGCTTTGTTTAAAAAATAAGCCACTATTTCATATTAGTAGCCTATGCTATAATCCCTGATTTTACCCTATGCCGAATTTCGATGGGTCGAAGACGCTGCCAACTTTGACGTGTGCACGATCACTCCGGTTTCGCCCACCGGTTATATCTTCGAGATTGATCTCGAGTATCCGCATCTCCACGATCGGCACACTGAACTATCTTTTCGCCCAACGCGCATAATATAAGCTGCTCGGCAAGCGCGAGGATAAACTTTTAGCGACGCTGTACGATAAACAACGTTACGTCATCCACTATCATAATCTACAGCAATATACTCGTCACAGTCTTCGCGTAACAAAGATCCACCGGGTGTTACAATTCGTCCAATCTCCAGGGCTTTGTAATTATAAAGGCCTCGGTAGTCTAATGGCTCAGGACGCTCGTACGGTTTACAAGAGATCCGGGTTCAAGTCCCGGCCGAGGTAATATTTTTCGCAATAAATTTATTAATAGTTTTTATAGATTAACATCTTTATAATATATGATGCTTGATGGTAGCATCAAATTATTAAATTGTTTGTCAATTTAATTCGCGATTACTACAGTAGTTTTAATTGCGTTTATTTAGTCCGGAAAAAATTCGGCGCGCAGTTTGAAAAAGACTACAATATGGTATATATGCAAGTACATATATAGTATATATTAGTAATTCAAAATTGAATTATTTAAAGCAACGAAGATCCAGCTCCAACCGTAATAGGCCGTTACACCCTTTAATTGAGTTTCTCAAATATACGGTCATAAAATATATTGCTTTGTAATTATATTAAACATAATACAAATTTCAGAACGCGCGCGAAAAACGATTTTAAGAAAAATTTGTATAAATTAATAAACAATGCGGTATTCGGCAAGACTATGGAAAACGTTCGAAATCACGTCGACGTAAAATTATTAACAAAATTGGATGGACGATACGGCGCGGAGACAACGATCGCGAAACCGAATTTTCACAGCCGCAGCGTCTTTGCGGAGAATCTAATCGAACTGTACAAACTCGAAGTGAAGTTCGACAAGCCGATTTACGTGGGTATGTGCATACTCGATATATCGAAAGTCTGCTTATACGAACTTCACCATGAGTACATGTCACCGATGTATCGCGACAAGTGCAAATATGTACACCGACACAGACAGTCTCATTTACCACATAGAATGCGACGATGCATACGAGACTATGAAACGCGATATCGCTAGATTCGACACGAGCGACAAACGATACATCGTACCGGACTCGACGGAGACATTACTGTGAGGGCATGGGCGGATACATTTGTAAAAAAAATATATACTCGTATGTATCTATACGTATTATATGCTCCGATTACTATTATTTTAATTTATACGTATTGGATGTTACTATTATATATTACTATTATTTTAATTTACACTTCATACGTCATATGCTTTTACATCATACATCATGTGTTTTTATATTGATATTTATTATATGTTACTATTATATTTACACATTACTATCATTACGATTTATACAACATTTATGTATCAAAAAATATATGTGGTTGAAGTTTGGAGCGATCTTGGAGCGAAAAGTAAAGGTGACTACACAAAGAAATAA
>NW_017299139.1:0-315 GCF_001594075.2 Trachymyrmex cornetzi
GCGCGTTATCTCCAAAAAAGTAACGCATTATCGTTACTTTTTGAAAAAAGTAACTCATTACCGATACCAATTTTAAAAAGTAACGCGTTACTTTTCTGTTCTTAAAGAATATCATAATACGATGTCATAAATATTTTCGTTTTAAGTCGACAATGAATCGAAATTGACTCATATAACGTTTTCGAATGGAGTGGATTTGAGCCCGATCTGGGTCGGTCAATCTAATTGTGCGGTCAATCTAATTCATGCAAACATGAAATCATGTTTGATCGAGGTTGTGTTTTTACCTGACTAGTGTTCTAGTGATTTTGGTTA
>NW_017299140.1:0-1219 GCF_001594075.2 Trachymyrmex cornetzi
CGTTATTGTAAAGAGCAGGGACATCTTCTTGAAAATTGCGAATTACGCATCGCGAGTAACAACAGAAGGCAAATAAACAATCAGGGAAACTCCGTCGGTCCCTCGAAGCCGGGTGTGCAACAGAGGACCGAACGGGCCTCACACCCACCGTCGTCACAAAAAACTCAGTAGGAAAAACCGCGCCGGAAGTACAACCAGTAACGGTAAATCTAGACAAACAGAGTCGCGTGCCTACCGTTCAGGTAAAACTTCACGAAACCGCACCATATATAACGTTTATGTTAGATACCGGTTCTGGCCCAAATATAATTAAAGAAAATTTTGTATCTAAGGGAAGCATTATTAATCATAGTAATATATTGAAATTAAATGGCATAAATGAATATCCTGTATATACTCTTGGAGAAATAACTTTACTGCTTTTTGGAAATAAAGTAACCTTTCATATCGTATCAAATGATTTTCCAATTACACAGTCAGGCATATTGGGTAATGATTTTTTCAAACAGACTTCCTCAAAAATAGATTACGCGAAGGGATAAATATTTAGATATATCAGGAATTACTATACCTTTTTTTTCTCCAGAAACCATTACAGTATCTCCACGATCAGAATAATCTTTTTATGTAAGGATAAGAAATCCTGAAATTAAATTAGGATATATCCCGAGATTAAAGGTAGCTCATGGCATTTATTTAGGAGACACCATAGTAGAAAGTGTTTCCGGAAAAGCGTATTTAAACGCTATAAGTACTCTGGATGAAGAAGTGGAGGTCCAGGTACCAACTTTGAGCTTAAAACCTTTAGACGAACTATTCGATGATCATAAATCAAATATTGAAGCGCAAGACGATCAAGTAAAAGCCACAGAGATGCAGGCTGACTTTATGTTCCCAGAAGATAATCTAGAGCATTGCGAAATAATTAACAGCGATGTATATTCAAACAATGACGAAGACGAGGATATGAATAACAAAGATATAGAAATTACAATTGAGAATTCTAATTTAATTAATTGCACTGCCCAAAATAAGGATGAGAATAAAATTGAAAGGAAAAATAAAGGTATTATGAGAGAAGATAAAAAAAATTGTAAAAATTCTAAAATCCTTGGAGGGGGAAGTTACCAAACCCCTCCTGAAAATTTAAATAATCCCAAAATCCTTGGAGGGGGAAGTTACCAAACCTCTCCTGAAAATTTAAATAATTCCAAAATCC
>NW_017299141.1:0-528 GCF_001594075.2 Trachymyrmex cornetzi
TAATATGAAATATCGACGAAGTACGATTTAGGTGACCAGTACGCATTCAGCAACTTTCCCCTATATATTATATTTATGTATCGATTATATATAAGTTGATATTATTACGTATACAGGGTGTCCCATTTTAATCTATCACCTCAAATATCTCTTGAACAGTGCATTTTAAGGAAAAATGTTTCAGACAAAAGTTTTAGGACTTTGAGGGGGACATAAAATGGTGCCATTGGTTTGATTTTGGGTGGCGTTGTCAAGATCAGGGTAAGGTCACTTTGAATTTTTTAAATGGAACTCCCCATTTTTCATTACGTATTCTTGTAGCTTACCTCGAGAGCTTTCCAAAACACTATAATTAAGTTCATTTTCATTAAGTACTTTACAAGTTATGAGGCTTGCAAGTTATAGCATTGCAGACATTAGCATTACCCAAGATGTCCGATCGACGGCTAAAATCTCTTAAACGTCGTTCAGGATCATTACCTGGATAATATTTGTCAAGATCAAGATCATTGGAGGTTGTACCTCTTA
>NW_017299142.1:0-819 GCF_001594075.2 Trachymyrmex cornetzi
GACTATTCTTATTTGTTTTCGAGCACGATGTAGTGCTAGTTTTGTTTCTTCTTTTCAAAGTTTATCTTAGGTTAAGAAAACATTAATAATTTAATTTTCTGTTAAAACTAAATATTTCTATTATAATTTTGTTACCAAAACCCTCTTAATAATAGAAACCCACCTTATAATAAAAAAACTCTCTAGTATATACTTATTTTTATCTCTGAAAATAGTTCAAACGTAATATATTAGTATTGGTAGGGTAGGGCAGGGCTATATGAGCATAGGGGCAAGTTGAACAATGCTAAATATATCGGTAACCGAGACGTGTACGAACACGTCACTCTTGCATCAGACGAGCGTGGAGATGCAGATTACTGCGCTGTGTACGCCAGTCTCTGCTCGACCGTCAATCAAAATATATAATAATTTTTTTAGTTTTGTGTAGTGAAATTAAAGTCATTAGGTAAGTATTCTTTTTGGTCTACATAATAATTGAAGCATTTAAAAGAAACCAAATATACTCTTTTATCACAAGTTATTAGTATATTTTATAATTTCAACGTCAAAGTTGTTATTTGATTGACAGTTTTGTTGTTATAAAATTATATTTGAGCCGACATCGGTGTGGGACTAGTTGGGTCAAGTGACTCAACTAACCCCGCTTGTACATTGAAATCTACTCTTTCGGTAATTGTTAAGTTTAGCTTCCTTACCTCTAATATTGATAAAATTAAGATCATTCAACGCATTTTTGCACAAAATAAACGAATATGGCAAAAAA
This sequence comes from Trachymyrmex cornetzi, assembly GCF_001594075.2. Taxonomy (NCBI): domain Eukaryota; kingdom Metazoa; phylum Arthropoda; class Insecta; order Hymenoptera; family Formicidae; genus Trachymyrmex; species Trachymyrmex cornetzi. Next base: position 767 of record NW_017299142.1, read on the forward strand.
AGTGTCACTCTGACCCACGGATCGAAACATTAATCGTTAAAGTTGACGATAGG
>NW_017299142.1:1804-2647 GCF_001594075.2 Trachymyrmex cornetzi
GCAACACCATTCCACCTATGTTCATTTTTCCTGGCAAGAAATACAAAGATTATTTTCTATCAAATGGACCATCAGATAGTATAGGTATAGGTAACGCCAGTGGTTGGGCGACTAATGACGAATTTCTTGCGTTCATGAAGCATTTCATCAAACATGTAAAGCCCTCAGTGGAAGATCCATTATTAATGTTGTTAGATAATCATTCATCCCATCTCGCAATTGAAACAATAAATTTTGCCAAAAATAATGGAATTATTATGTTATCTTTTCTACCACACTGCAGTCACAGATTACAGCCGCTTGATGTTTCCATTTTTGGACCTTTCAAAAAATATGTTGCAAATGCTCAAGACGGATGGTTACGTAGCAATGCAGGCAAGACGATGACTATATGTGACATACCTAAAATAGTTGCTGAAACACTTCCATTAGCTACTACATCTCTTAACATTATACATGGATTTAAAAAGACTGGAATATTTCCCTACAATAGGAAAATTTTTACTGATATCGACTTTGCCCCTTCATATGTCACTGACCGCCCTGAAGAATCACAATTAAGCGTGCAAGCAGTAGAAAAAGAAAATGTATCTCCAAATTATAACAGTCCTTCTACGTCCACAGACAATACTATGCCTTTTATGTACGAAAAAAATATCGAGTTTTCACCTGAAATCGTCAAGCCTTTTCCAAAAGCTGGTCCGAGAAAACAGACTCAAGTCAAGAGGAAAAAAAGAAGCGCAGCAATTTTAACCTCTACCCCCGAAAAAAATATTCTTACTGCAGAGCAGAACCAAAAGGAAAAGATGAAAGATGATGTAAAAAAGAAAAAAGTAAGTAAAC
>NW_017299143.1:0-1123 GCF_001594075.2 Trachymyrmex cornetzi
GAGCAATTCTGCCGCCGGATTCGGATTCAGCGCGAAAAATTACGTAAGAAAACATAGTTAAATACCAATCAATTTTCAACACCTCCAATTTTGCAGGCCTGTGTAATTTATGAGACTTAATACTAATAAATTATTTAACTTTTATGACTTTCTCAATTTACTTTTACTGCAGGAGTCAGATGACTCTGAAGAATCAGAAATAGAAGGATATAGATTTTCAAAAAGCCAATTGTTGTCAAAAAATAGCATTCTTGAAACTGAGATCAAGAAACTTCGTAATGAATTGAGACTCTATCAATCTATGCATGCCATCATTGAAGGTACGTAAATTTCTCAATTAATGTGGTCAATTTAGATTTTCAGTCTGTATTTTAAATAATATGGAATTTATTGCATCATTTTTTAACAAGTTTGTTCACGATTCTAAACATCGAGAAATGTATTTTACTGTAAATTCCAATTATATTCTTTTTTAAATAATGTATGATCAACAGAATTTCCTCATCTTAAATCAAAAATAAAGGATCTAACGTCAAAATGCACACAAATGTTGCAAACATCATAAGAGAAGAATGATGGTTCATGTGAGAAAGTTCTTGAAAAATGGCCACAAACCAAAGAAATAAGATCTGAAGGCATTTCTTCATTTATTGTGAGTGTTTTCTTATGATTACTACATTTCCACAAATTATATTTACTTTTTCTACGTTTATTTTGAGAATACCATTGTCTAAAGTTTTGTCTTTTTAATTATATACAGCCACACAAAATAAAAGTGTCACGTCCAAGAAACTAAACCCATATGTCCTTATATATTTTGAAACTCTAAAACCGTATACGACATCATATCATATCAGGGTTTTTTTTCTAATCTCAAAATATTGCCAAATATCCTTTAAAATTATACTATTCAGTCCCGGACTTTTCTTTATTAACGCAACATCGAAAATATTATGCAATTTTTTGAAGTTAAAAAAGAATCCTGACCTGATGGCGCAATTCTGAGGTCATATTCGGTTTCAGAGCTTTAAAATACATAGGGATAGATGGGATCTAGCCTATCAGACCAGTGATGCACATTTGGCTCCTCGGCAACACGGAAAACCGCCCCACCACTTCGCCG
>NW_017299143.1:2202-2773 GCF_001594075.2 Trachymyrmex cornetzi
TGGAGCTTCTTTATATGTACGCGCCACCCTCCTCGTTTGCCGCGCGGACGCTTCTTCTGCGGCATCTAAGCCCAGAAAAAACGTTTGGTGAATACGGCAATTGGAAAAAGAGAGAGAGGGAGTGCGGAGGCCTTGGAGACGCCGTGGAAGGCGCTCGTTTGGAGTTCCGCAGGGAGGTAGGTTCGGCGTCGCTATGGGCAGCGCTGTCGCAACCAGGCGAGGAGGTAGCCCGTCAAACGCCGTGGTTGGCGCACGATCGGGGCTGGATTTCAGCGGGAAGCAGTGATGCACATTTGGCTCCCCGGCAAAACGGAATCCAGCCCCACCACTTTTACCCCCACCTACCGGCATCGAGTCGGCCGCGAGAGCGAGCGAGGCAGCGAGAGGCAGCGCCCGACCTTTTCGCTCTACCAGTAAAACGTAAACACATGCGGGTATTAGAGCGAAAAGGACGGCCGTTCCTCGGGCCGCTCTATCTCGCTGTCTCGCTTTCTCTGCTAGTCGCTCATTACAAGCGACCGAAAACCGAAAATGTATCTTCTCGGCCGCTCGGCGTATTCATTCTTGTATA
>NW_017299144.1:0-541 GCF_001594075.2 Trachymyrmex cornetzi
GAAAATTATCCAATCACATTTCTCCTATAAAGATGCACGTAAAATGTGATTGGATAATTTTTTTATGCATACGTTTATGCGGCTATACAAGTTTGTGTGAATATAACCCAATACCCGTATTCATAGTCAGTCCTTATACTTAAGGCTTCCTTAAATTTATTTTTAGATGCTCAGTAGCCAATGAAATAATTCGTAGAGTATCTAAAGATAAATTTAAGAAAAATTAAATATAAGGCCTTAAATATAAGGCCTGCCTATGAATACGGGCATAAGACCCAGATAGCAAAGCGTGTCTCAGCAAAATCATACAAATCTGTGATTGCTTATGATGTTGGAAACTTGCCATAGATTTGTTTTCAACGATTTCGAATATATCGACATTGGGTTAGTTTCCACCGAGGGTTTAAACCGGATCAGGATATAAAAACCAACCAACTACAGTCGAGTATTCCCCTGTTACAGTCGAACGACAGGGATATGTTCGACTGTAGTTGGTTGGTTCTTGGTTGGTTGGTTTAAACCCTCGGTTGGTTTAAACCTT
>NW_017299145.1:0-346 GCF_001594075.2 Trachymyrmex cornetzi
GTCGGTCGCGGCGGCGTTTACCGGTTGACGGGAGAGGGCGTCGGCGACTCGGTTCAGCGTCCCTTTTCGGTATCGGATCTCGAGGTCGTATTGTTGCAGCTCGAATGCTCAGCGTCCGAGGCGTCCGGTCGGCGACTCCAGTCTTTGTAACCATCGTAGCGACTGATGGTCGGTAATAACGGTGAAGGCATAGCCTTCCAGGTAGTCGCGCATTCGTCGTATGCCCCAGACGACGGCCAGGCATTCGAGCTCGGTCGCGCTGTAATTTTGCTCTGCGCGGTTTAACGAGCGGCTGGCGTACGCGATTACTCGTTCTCCCTCCGGGAAGTTTTGCGTCAGGACGGCT
>NW_017299146.1:0-254 GCF_001594075.2 Trachymyrmex cornetzi
TGTAAACGATATGGGACGCCATTTTTATTTTGCACTAAAACGTTTTTTATTCTTTGCCTGCACGCTTACACTCGAACACAGTTCTGGATTGCACTAGTTCAATTCAGTTCAATTCTAGTGCAATCTTCATGCACGAACAGAAAACAAACCTATAATGTATTATACAAAATTCTTATTTCTAGTATTTTTGTTACAGTACTTAATAGAAACATTCTTTGTTACTACTTTTGTGGGAAAATTATTAACAGTTTATA
>NW_017299146.1:699-2394 GCF_001594075.2 Trachymyrmex cornetzi
ATAAAGAATTGCTTAGCAATTGCTCGAAACAAGACTGATAACGTCCATATTATTCGAAATCGAAATGCACACTAAACAGTCTTGTACATATTATCATTTCTCTAAGAAACTTATATGCCTCAGTTGCTTGACCTTCTCACAAAGTCAGTAGCATGAAAACAACACGCAAATAGAGAGCTTATGCACATTCAGTTGTGAAAAATTTAGAAAAAGCAAGGGTGCCTAATAATTTTGTTAATGGCTGTATATACCAGGGTTGGTAAAGACTAATGTTTTTTTTTAAGAATAAAACATATTATGTTTCTTCTTGAATATGTTTTTAATGCTTCAAATATGCTTTGAACAGTACTATAAAAAAAACATATTTAAAACATATACATACGTTTATATATCACATGTATCATTGAGTTCCTCAATGAGAAGGATTTAAAAAGATACAATAAACATCATATAATATATACTCGTCATTTTAAGACTAATTGTAAAATTAACATTTAATTACTCAAGAGTTAAGAGCCATGAATTTATTGTATTTATATCGATAATACAGTGACAAGTAAAACTTCGTGTGAACGCTATACAATAATTTGTTGAAAAATTCTCATTGTCATAAGACATGTGTATCTGATCCTTACTAACTAATAATTAAAATATTCAATCAATATATATATATAAACATAATATAACGGAACGGAACAAACTATAAAAATACGATGTTTCGACCTAAGCACGAGGTCATCTTCAAAGTAAGAATAAACCAAATTTATACCACAGATGTGTTAAAGTAAAAATTCTGGTACGTGCATATCCAAACCGTCCAGACTAACTGCGAACCATATAAACTTCCGACAATAGCTACACGGATAGCACTCCATTGCGAGCATCAGATATTCGTGTCTATGGCCTCAAGTTGTCATTCGCATTACATTTCAAATTGTGATCTATACATAACGTTACAAAACTAGTCATAATAATTTGTTTGTGTGTACAATAATTTTAAAATAAATTAACGTAACGAAGCTATGTTAGTATGTACAATAATTTTTAAAAAAGGAACGAAATGGCTCTAAACCCGCGGTTATTCGATACAATCTGAAACGTGAAATCTCCAATATCATAATTTAAATTTCTCGGCAAACGCGCATTCAATAAATTTCAAAATTTAACAATAAAATAAATTATAATTTTAGTCAATAAATATCATACCTCCATTCAAATGTACACGATAAATTTCACATCATAACGCCACTTATGTCAAACAAATCAAACGCGAGTCGAGCTCCTTTGCTTCTATCGGAATCATTCCAGATAAATGTTAACTGTCGCAAGAACATTCTAGAAACAGTCATAAGAGACTAGGAAGGGGGCACGATATGAGTGGGAGAATGACGTATAATGCCGGGTGGGAGACATTAGAGCGACTAGAAGGAGGGTAAGCGATCAAGAATGGGCAGATAGACATCAGGAAATGAAATTGTATCATTCTGCATATTCAATCTGTTAAGCTGTTTCTTAATAGGTATCATATTCATTTCATATCCGCCATTTTTTTATTCAAAAAAATTACAGATTTATTATTTTCGATGTGCAATACATACGCAAACACATAATAACATTTTTGCGTAAATATTTGCACGATTTGTTACGAATTCATTCGCTATCGTATTTTTTGCTCATTTTATTGGATCGGCCATT
>NW_017299146.1:2481-4973 GCF_001594075.2 Trachymyrmex cornetzi
AACTTTAAAATCGGTTAAGAATTAGAGCGTCGGTCGAATTTTGTCCACAAAAGGAGCCTTTCCGTCCACTGTGCGTCGTCGCGAGTTCCGTACCAAACTTAAATATTTGGGCAACAGCCCTTAAACGTCTTCATTGATCGACTCAGGGCATTAGCTTCTAGGCGTCGTCGATATCAGTGAATCGAAGTCTATGCGAACGAACGATACTCGTCGTAATACGTTGCATCGTGGTAATGTAAATAATTTTCAATGTAATGCGAAATAAAGAATTTACTTGTGATACCAGACAATAAATACGAAAAGACAGTGCAAGAATAATTTGTTATTAAATTGTGCTGAATCCTATGGAACATTTTGGTGCCTCCTGTGAGGTATGAACACGTACGAGCTCAACGGCAGAGGATACCGTGCCGTGGTCATCTAAGTTACGAGAATCAATCGTCGACCGTACACGAGTCAGCTGAATCGTCGAGATTAGCAAATCAATTGCTCATACAGAGGTCTACACGCATACGGCCTGGTGAATTGACGTAAGTCATTTGAATCCTCATCGATACTAAACGACGCAGCCATGGCAGATAGAGTCAAGTATCTCCTACAGAAAAGAACCTCTTTGAAATCCCAAATAACCACTTTATCCAATCTCATAGACAAGGGCAGCATAAACAACGCCACATTAAAATTAAGAATCGCGCGCTTAACCGAGTTATACCATGCTTTCGAAGAGCACAACGACGAGCTCGCTATGGCGGATCCGAACGACGCTCATCATGACGAATTCGTTGCCATTCAAGAGCGGTTTTATGCTATCGCGGGAAAAATCGAAGACATTTTGTTAGATACACCAAATACTTCAAATTCCGGCAATTCGAGCATCGAAACGCGAACCGATAACTCTGAGAACGCGTCGGTCGTGAAAACGCGGCGAATTAAATTACCCGAAGCGCCTTTACCAACGTTTGACGGTAAATACGAATTGTGGATGTCATTTAAAAATGCGTTTCAGAATATGATCGGGTCGCGCACCGATTTGTCCGATATAGACAAACTACATTATTTGAAATCGGCTTTAACGGGTGAAGCAGCCAATAAGACGAGAATATTAGAGATTGACGGAATACATTACACCAAGGCCTGGGAGTTGTTAGAACGCTCATATGAGGTTAAACGCATCCTAATTTCGCGGCATCTTTCTATGATCACGAACATGACCGTATTGGAAAGAGAAACGTCAAGCGCGCTCTCGAAACTCGCGGACGACACTCAACAACACGTCGCGTCATTGAAGGCCTTGGGAGTGTCCGTCGGTCCCGAAATGCTCGTCCATATGTTGGAAAGTAAATTACCAAGGATCACACTAGAAAAATGGGAATTGACTCTCGAAAGAGATGAGTTTCCTAAACTCGATGATATGTACGAGTTTTTGTACAAAACCGCGGTGTGCGCATCTAAACGAGAAAGATCGAAAGTTACGGAAATAGAGAGGGACAAAGGCGAGCCTTCGGCTAAAAGGAAGTGTTGTGCTACGAATCGCGCTTTCATTTTGAACGCGTCGCGTAATTGTTTGGCATGCAAGATAAAACGGCATCCGCTGTATCTATGCGATAAGTTCAAGCGACTATCTGTCCCGAAGCGTATCGAATTCGTAAAGGGAGCCAAGGTTTGCTACAATTGCTTGCGTTCCCATCGAGATACTCCCTGTAAATTCTCGAATTGTACGATCTGCCAAAAACGTCACAACACGCTTTTGCACCTCGAAAACTACGCGACCGCGAGTAAAACTAGCGCGACGAAACCCAGCATGACGAAACCAGAGGCCGCGCAAACCGAATGACTAACACCGTTGGCCGGAAATCGGGCGATAAGCTTGGCCTCGATCAGGCCCATGTCGACGCCGCAATTATTGACAAGCGCATTGATTTACATCGGTGATCACAAAAATATTCTTATCAAATGTCGCGCATTGCTAGATACTTGTTCCACAGCAAATTTCATCTCAGAGTCTCTAGTGATACAACTCGGCATATTTGAATCGTCTTCGTATGAGAGTTGTTGAGACCATACGTTGTCGTAAACAGCATATGAAATCGTGTATTTCTTCCCACGTCGTTGTTACGCGGCTTGAAGCAATTCGGGTTGGAGTACATTTGCTCGAATTATTGGCGACTTTTAAGCCGTCCATTATTCTTACTTCGCTGTAGCACCAAATGACACGAATAATCCAAGTTGGATGGGTCAAAACTAAGAAGTACAGTACTTGCTTGCTAGCTTGCTCATGAAGTTGGAGCTAGGAACGACGAGACTCGAATGAAACGGACTCGTAACGCTACCGACGATATCATCCCCCTCTCGTCGATGTTACTTTACAAAAATTATTCTGCGCGCGCAGAAGAAAAAGCAAAAAAGTCTAGATTTTTCTATATTTTTTCCGTTAAAATTTAAAAAAGTCTGAAAGGGAGAGGTAAAACAAGAACGGACATGTTCGTCTTACG
>NW_017299146.1:5223-5496 GCF_001594075.2 Trachymyrmex cornetzi
AAAAGGGATAGCCTTTTAAAAAAAAAAAAGTCTGAGAATGACAGACAGGTAAGAACGAACACACACACACAGAAGCGTACAAATTTGTTTTATGATAATCTGTCCGTTCTGCTTTTCAAAAATTATTGAAAAAATGAAATATGGTTTGACAGAAGAGGAAATTCTTTGTCGATTACACGGTAAGGAAAAAAAAAAGATCATTTAACTTATAAAAGCTTTTAGCAAATAAGAAATAGTCGACTTTCTAAGAAAGAATACTTACAAAAAATATAT
>NW_017299147.1:0-272 GCF_001594075.2 Trachymyrmex cornetzi
ATTCCAAGGAAAAGAGCAATGCCTCGGTAAAAAGTTTATACCTTAGCCGAAAATTATATCACGAGATCAAATGATACCATGAATAAACTTCAGCATTTCCATCAATTATAATTTGATCAATGCGTTATATCAACAAGCGAAAGTACAACGCCCCGGTTAAAAGTTTATACCTCAGCCGAAAAATATATTACGCGTTCGAACGATTCCACGGAAGTAGAGTATATAGGCCGATTCTAACCCAGGGGCAATGAGGGGGGTGCGGGGCGGGGGGG
>NW_017299147.1:2313-2835 GCF_001594075.2 Trachymyrmex cornetzi
CAACGTCTTCAGTATCGGGTATTACGTGCAATGCTCCTACGATAGCTCACTGTCAGGATATCGTTTCCGCCGCGACAAAGACTGTATGGCGTGGTTCGCGGAAGAACTTAGACAGTTAGCGCATAGTGTACAGACGACAATTTCAGCCAATGTTCCCATGGCAGATTTCACGCGCGACGACTGGGAAAAATTTAACAGCGCCTCGCACTGTCACGTGTGCGAAAAACCGTTTACACCAGACGATACGCGGGTACGCGATCACTGCCATCTCACCGGGCGATACAGAGGCCCCGCGCACATCGCGTTGCATACCTGTAGTCTTTCATAACTTATCCGGTTACGACGCTCATTTTATTATCAAGGAAATTGCAACCGCGTATGAAGGATGCGTAGAGCTCTTTCCAATAACTAAAGAAAAATATATATCTTTTACTAAACATGTCGATAGTACAAAAGTTCATCAAAAAAATTGTGTGCAATTACGTTTCATAGATTCATATAGATTTCTCGCTTCAAGTTTGG
>NW_017299148.1:0-202 GCF_001594075.2 Trachymyrmex cornetzi
CGCGAATGGCTTCTCGCAAATGTGGCAACGCGTCGCGGTGCGGTATACTTCCCATTGCTGTTTGGATAACGCTTCCATGGGCACGTTGGCGGATATAATATCTTTGACACGATGCGCTAAACTTCTGAGTTCCTCGGTGAACCACGCGACGCAATCGTTACCGCGACGAAAACGATATTTCGACAACGCGTCATCGTACGAC
>NW_017299148.1:375-617 GCF_001594075.2 Trachymyrmex cornetzi
GATGGCGCAGTCATTCATCTTCTGACAGTCATGGCTGTGGATCTGCAACCTTTCTCTCGATCCAAAATAGTGAAGACACCTGTAAACAAAAAACAAAAATTATTAATGGTAATAACTATTACCATTATTTTTTATTAGTAAGATGGAAAATAATTTTTTTATATGTGTACTTACCGATTGCAGAAATATTTCTTGTGCTCCTTTCTTGTCAGTTGCGATCTCACGAGGCGAGATAGATCCTT
>NW_017299149.1:0-583 GCF_001594075.2 Trachymyrmex cornetzi
AACAGTCAACTACGACCAATAAATACTTATTTCCTGTAAGAGTTGTCGGAAGCGGACCAAGCATATCCATTTGAACTCTCTCAAACGGAGTTCCAACGTTATAAATTTGGAAAAGGAGATTTTCCTTTTTCCGTCGGACCACTCCTAGCGACGCAAATATTACAAGACCTACACCAACTTTCAACGTCTTGTTTACAGGACGCCCAATAGAACCTTTTTCGAATTTTTTCTAAGGTCTTATTGATCCCAAAATTTCCTCCTGACGGAGAATCATGTGCCTGTTTCTGTTGAATCCGTCCCTTAGGAACAAGTAATTGAGCAATGGAATCTCTCAGATTTGGTGCCTCCCACCTTTTGTAGAGTACATCATTCCTGAGTTCTAAAGAATCTCAATAGGACCAGTAAATCTTAGCAGAAGCATCTCTGGATGCAATCTCCTGCCAAGAAGGTCGGATCCCAGTCTTCTTCCCTTGGAGAATAATTGCAATACTAGGATCCTCTAACTATTCCTGTCGCCAAGTTTCACAATTGTCCTCAGCCAAGACAATCCGAGCAACAGAATTTTCTAATTTTACAGCCTCTT
>NW_017299150.1:0-920 GCF_001594075.2 Trachymyrmex cornetzi
ACGCCAGGGCTTCCTGAATATTACAGAAAAAAGGAAATAATAACAAAAAATTACACATACGGGAAAGGACCCTATTTGTTTATAAATGGGTTGCCTAGAGCACCGTTTGCCTATATCTCGCATTTGTACCTACAGATTGCTTACATGTATTATCGCCTACAGCTTGATTGATTACATGCACTTTTGCGCACAAATAAAAATTTCGGGAACAAAGTCACATTTGCCTACAGCTTGATTGCCTACATATATTATTCTCTAGCTTTAAAAACAAATTATTTTCTTACGTAATTTAAGCGTAATTTTAAATTTGTGCGCAAAAGCGCTTGTAGGCAATTGACATGTAGGCAATAATGGATACATATAGGCAATTAATTTGGTAAGTTAATGAAATGTAGGCAAACGCGGTGCTGTAAGCAATCAATTGTAGGTAAAAGGAGCTCTCTCCTCCCTCCTCCTACGCAACAAAATCCAGACTGCGCCGTGCGTTGATAGATATACAAATTATTATTTGATAATAATAATAATTATAGTCTTTCAAATTTTATACATCTATATTTTTATTATCTTTCGACTTTAATCAAATAAATAAATTTATTAATCATTTTTTTGTTATTTTTGGCATTTTATTGTTTATTTTTTTACTTTCTCACAAATGCACCAATCATATAATTTCTGTGATATTACTACTTTTTACTTACTATGTAAAATGCACTCATATGCATACCGATTTACGCGTACTTTAAGGTTAAATGATTTTATTTATTAAATGACATTGATTTATTTTAGAATTATTTGAATTTGAACAAATTTTGCGCAATTATGAACTAAAAGTTTAATTCTTAGCCATATCTCTATATAGATAGGGTAAGGTTGCCGAAATCGCACCATTTTTCATATAATGGCTTATAACTCGGAAAGTA
>NW_017299151.1:0-366 GCF_001594075.2 Trachymyrmex cornetzi
GAGCGTGCTTATGACCTTTTCTGTTCTTAGTTTATTTGCTTGCTGCTTATATACGAAGCCCCATGGTTTTTCATTGCCACATTCTGTAACAAAGTTTTTCCAGCTTTCATATTTTGTCCTCCTTATTGCCCTGTTGTAATGGCGTAAGGATTCTTGGTATTCTTGCCTTAGGGCACTAATTCTCCTAGCTTCCTCTTCAGTCCTTTGACTTTGACTTTTTGGTCTATTTGATCCTTGGATTATTTTTCTCTTACGGCTTACTTCCTTTTTTAGCTTCGTTAGTTCATCCGTCCACCACGGATTTGACTTTCTAAGAGCTCTTTTCCTTGGCATGGACTGTATACATGCTTCTAATATAACCTGCTG
>NW_017299151.1:2208-2611 GCF_001594075.2 Trachymyrmex cornetzi
AGCATTCGCACGCTTGAGTGATCGGAGGCCGTAGCCTCGATCTGCTCCTAGCTTTCAGGACCTGCGTGCGCTCGAGCGATCAAAGGTTGTTGCCTCGATCTACTCCTAGCGCTCACATGCTCGAGCGATCAGAGGGCTTGGCCTCGATCTGCTCCTAGCGTGCATATACCCGAGCGATCGGAGGTCGTGGCCTCGATCTACTCCTGGCAGTTTATATGCTCGAGCGATCGGAGGCAGTTGGCCTCGATCGGCTCCTAGCATAGGGAGTGCTGCGTTACTCGAGTGATCAGAGGTATTGCCCTCGATCTACTCCTAGCAACGCAGGGGAGTCATAGTCACCCCCAGTAGATAGGGACAGTGGGAATCTCGTTAATCCATTCATGCGCGTCACTAATTAGATGAC
>NW_017299152.1:0-320 GCF_001594075.2 Trachymyrmex cornetzi
TACAGCAGCGAATTTCTAAAATAATCAATAATTGGAACGAAGAAAATATGGTTTCGTTTTCACGAGAACGGACGATGGAAGGACCCATTCCTTATTTTTCTTAGTATATTCATATCTTAGTATATTCATACAATGACCCAGATTTTAACGGATCATGCTTTGAGGCCTATCCTTTTAAGATACAGTGTAACACGTTGATTTATGCGCACTGTCATGCGACTGCGGATACGGCGATTTAGCGGTCACCCATCTCACATTAATATTGTTACGTCCGTCCGTGCGTTCGTCCTGTTGCGCTCGCTATGCGAGATCGCTCTCAC
>NW_017299153.1:0-859 GCF_001594075.2 Trachymyrmex cornetzi
AATGGATAAAGATGCTTATCCTTATTATCGTCGACGAAATGATGGTAAAAGTTTCGAACGCCCAGGTGGATATGTAATTGATAATCGTTATGTAGTTCCGTATTGTCCCATTTTATCAATTATTTTTAATTGTCACATGAATGTTGAGGTAGTTTCAAGTATCAAATCAGTTAAATATTTATATAAGTATATTTACAAAGGACATGATGCAGCTGCAATAACAATTGAGCCAATAACAGATAATGTAATTATTGATCACGATGAAATACGTAATTTTATAGAAACTCGTTATGTTGGACCTGTAGAAGCTTGTTGGCGTATTCTTGAAAAGAAACTACAAGATAAAAGTTATACTATAGTTCGTTTACCAGTCCATCTTCCTAATGAACAAAGTGTTATAATTGAAAATGAAGCTATTGAAGAAGCACTATGATTTCAGCATTAAATCAAGCTACAATGTTAATTGATTATTTCTCCTTAAATTCTCGTGATCAAGAAGCAAAACAATATTTATATGTAGAAATTCCACGCTATTATGTATTTAAGAAAGAGAAAATCAATGGAAGAAATGTATCACGTTGGACTAAACGTAAAAGTCATTTTAATTGTATAGGACGAATGTATTCCGTTAGTCCAACACAAACTGAATTATTTCATTTACGGCTGTTGTTACTCACTGTAAAGGGAGCTATAAGTTTTAATGATTTAAGAACTGTAAATGGAGAAGTATATTAATCATTTTCAGCAGCATGCTTAGCTTTAGGTTTAATTGAAGATGATGAGGAATGGAAACGAACTATGACTGAAGCTGTTGGATGGATGATGCCCCGACAACTCCGCAGATTATTTGTACGTATAT
>NW_017299154.1:0-1323 GCF_001594075.2 Trachymyrmex cornetzi
TCGCCCTCCGGGAGGGCCGTTAGAGGCTTGCCAATCAAACAGTGAGCTGGTGTTAGAACGGACATATCATTGGGGTCAGACGAAAGTGTGGTAATTGGCCTGGAATTTAAAATCCCCTCGACTTCGGCGACAAACGTATTTAATTCTTCGAATGTGAATAAGGAATCTCCTATCACGCGTCGAAAATGATGTTTAAATAATTTCACAGTGCTTTCCCACAGTCCACCGAAATGTGGTGCTGCCGGCGGAATAAAATGCCACACTATACGACGGTCGCTCGCGAATTTGTTTATCCGATCTTTGTGATTTTCGGAATTAAGCAAGGCGTATACTTCTTTTAATTGATTACTGGCGCCGACGAAGTTCGTGCCATTGTCGGAGTATATGTGCTCCGGTAATCCTCGTCTCGCGGCGAAACGTCGCAGCGCGGCTAAAAATCCGTCGGTTGTCAGATCGGAAACGACCTCAAGATGTACGGCTTTAATAGCCATGCACACAAATATATAAACGTATACCTTAATCCGTGTCCTGTTACGGAATTTTCGTTCCTTAATATAAAATGGCCCGCAGAAATCGATGCCGGTATTGGAAAATGGAATTGCCTCGCTTACGCGTACTGCGGGGAGGTTTCCCATTTTGGGCTGGATGTTGTTAGAATCGAATCTAAAACACCGTACGCATGTGCGAACGACTTTGCGCACTTGATTTCTACCATCGAGTACCCAGAACCTCTGACGCATGGTAGCTAACGTGTGCTGAATACCTGCGTGATAATTTGATTCATGCGTTTCGCGAATGATGATGTCAGTTAGCGGGTTACGGTTTGGGAGGAGGATCGGATGCTTCTGAGCAAAAGATAGATTTGATCCCCGCAGACGGCCTCCGACTCTGATGATACCATTTTGGTCTAGAAACGGATTCAAACCGGCAATTCTATGTTTGATGACGCGACCTTTATTTTCAAGCTCCTTAATTTCCCTTTGAAATTGAGATGATTGCAATTTTTTCAAAATTTGTATCTCGGCTTCAGAGATCTCCTTGTTACATAACGCACCATTGTATTTGTTGGCGGGACGAAAACGGCGACAGTACGCGACAATTCTACACAATTTAGCATAAGATGAAAATCTATATAAGATTTCTAGATTACCCGACGTCGTTATTAAACAGGTGTTCTTTTTTAGTTCGGGAACTTCGCAACTTTGTATGATATCGTTAGGCCATTGATTCTCATTGTCGATTAACCACGAAGGGCCTGCCCGCCACGTTTTATTTTGTAAGAAAACGAGAGGAAGTTGGCCTCTTGAGACCGCATCCGCGGGA
>NW_017299154.1:1621-3067 GCF_001594075.2 Trachymyrmex cornetzi
TTTGTATGATATCGTTAGGCCATTGATTCTCATTGTCGATTAACCACGAAGGGCCTGCCCGCCACGTTTTATTTTGTAAGAAAACGAGAGGAAGTTGGCCTCTTGAGACCGCATCCGCGGGATTATCTTTTGTTCGGATGTGTTTCCACTCTACTGTCTCAGTGAGGTCTCGAATCTCCGTGACTCGATTAGCTACGAACGTCTTAAGTTTATGTGTTTCAGTCTTGAGCCAGTGCAACGCTATAGTCGAATCGCACCAAAAAATTACCCTGTTAGGAACGAAATTTAACGTATTGATTACTTCATGGTATAATCGTGCTAACAATAATGCTCCACAGAGCTCAAGACGTGGAATGGTCACGGGCTTTAACGGCGCAACTCGCGACTTGGCGCACAATAAACGCGATAACACGGCGTCTCGATTATTCTTTGAGCGTACGTAAATACAAACGCCATATCCGACCCTGCTAGCATCACAAAAGCCATGAATCTGTATATTAGAGTGATTTTCTATTAACAGCTTACGATCGAAGGAAATGTGGTCCATCAATTCCCACTGACGCGTAAACTCGGACCATTCATTGAGAATAATTCGCGGAACGGGCTCATCCCAGTGTATTCCGCACCGCCACACGTCTTGCATCAATCTCTTGGCGAATAGTATAACCGGGCCTAATAAGCCTATAGGATCAAAAATCTTCGCGATCTCCGATAACACTCTTTGCTTTGTCACCTGCTCGAAACTTTTAATTGGGTTAGTAGTGTAGGAAATTTGGTCGTCTCGCGTGTTCCATATTATGCCTAATGTTTTCAATGCCCGGTCTGTATTTAAAGTGAAACTCGCGTGTAGTGCATTAGCCTCTAAATCGTTTATGATTCGTTCGTCATTGGATACCCACTGTCTAATAACGAAACCGCCGCGTGCCAATAACTCGGTCACTTCGACTCGAATCCTACGGGCCTCATCGATGGATTCAGCGCCGGTCAATAGGTCATCAACGTACAGATGAGATTTGAGGATCTCTGCCGCTCTAGGAAAAGTTTCTCGTTCATCATCAGCCAATTTTTTAATCACGCGGATTGCTAAAAATGGAGAGGAGGAAATACCGAATGTAAGAACGTTAAGTTGAAATGTTTTGACTACGCCGCCCTGGCGCCACAAGATCCGCTGATATCGCCGATCGTCCTCGTGTAATATCACCTGGCGATACATTTTCTCGATGTCAGCAGAGATAACATAGTCGTAAACACGAAAGCGAATCAAGTGTAGGAATAATTTTGCTTGTATTGTAGGACCTGTCATTAATATGTCATTTAAGGACATACCGGAATTGGATTTCATTGACGCGTCGAACACTATCCGGACCTTAGTGGTATCGCTCGCTTCCTTCATTACCGCGTGGTGAGGCATGTAATAACCGCGATCGTCCGGATTGCGAATCAATG
>NW_017299155.1:0-1609 GCF_001594075.2 Trachymyrmex cornetzi
AACTTCAGTAGTATGATGCTTGTCGCGTGATCCGTCAGTAATAATTACTACACAGGCAGTAATATCCTCAGTAATAACTACACACTCAGCACTGTCAGCAATTAGTTTTTTCCATAAGGGTCTGAAAAACGGAAATCTATAATGATCGTTGAATATTATTATTGATAAATTATTTTACATTTATATCACAAAAATAATGAGACGTCAAAGCAAATGTTCACGAATAATGTACTTACATTTCATCCTTTGTATTCCTAACCTCAGCAGCCTTGAAATTATCATTCTGTTTTATGTTTTCATACACTTATGCATAAACATATCAATGTATGAACACTTGAATTTTCGACAGATTCGTTGAGTCAGTTTTCACCAAACCTAGTTCTAAAATATTGGCCATTTTTATACTCTTTCTTCGAAAATTTCATTAAATGAAACTGCAGAACTGTCAATGTGTGTAATAACAGACAAAACAGGCGAAGATGAAACAACCCTGTGACGCCATACAAATTATCAATAGTGTAGTGTTTTCTTCTGTTTGAATTTTCACGAAATTTTGAAATTGATTAATAAATAAATATAAATAAATTAAAAAATTTTATCATTATGGGTACAGGTCATAACGCTTATATTTAGATAAATCAATTAAGTTCAGCCATTTCGAAATTTATTTGAAGACCGAATTACATTTTTAAATTAATACTTGATAATAATAAAATTTCGATAATTTGTAAATTTATGAGTATAAGCTATTTAACCATTGAAACTACAAATAATTTTTAAACTATGTTTTGTACATATCAAGAGGAAATCAATTAAAGAAAATATTACCATAATAATATAATTAGTCTTTAAACAAAGTACATGGAAGCTAATGTTATTAGCAGGTGCTCACATCGAGAGCGGTTTACCAAAATTTCGTTATGCACATTTAGAAAGCACACAAATAGGGGAATATTTTAAGCATGCAATCAATTCGCTGTCTGTGTTGTAACTGGCATTTTACTCTTGTAAGGTGAGGATAATTTACAAAATGTGTATCAAAATTTTGTTATGCATATTTTGGTAGAATAAAAGTGGAAAAACAATTTAAGCCTACAACAAATTCGCTATCTATAATTTAGTGTTTTATTGTTGTACAGACGTTATATGTATGGACCTTTATTAGCGTATATCTTTTAAAACATCACAGTTACATTAATTTCGATTTGTTATTTTAAAAGCAAATAGAAAGCACTTAATTTTACTGTACTAATTTTTTTATTCTGTATGTAATTTAATGAAGGAGTTGCTTAATATTAAGTCAGCACTCCCAAGTGGGAGTTTCATTTTCTGCTAAACCGTTCGAGCACAAAAATTGGCAATAGAACATATAATTAGCATATAAAAAGCACTTAATTCTGGCATACGTGCCTTTTTAATTTTTGGGGAGAGTGGTGCTAGCTTAACAGACGTGATATATGGGACTATAGTTTAACTGGATCCGAACGACACTGGTAATACCGAACGACACTGGTAATCAAAAGTGCCTTAATCATCAGGTAGAGCCTTTTCGGCTACTTTAAACGCATAAAATCACGTACGTGGACGCAGATGGAATTGAACCCGTATC
>NW_017299156.1:0-294 GCF_001594075.2 Trachymyrmex cornetzi
ATTATGTTGTGAATTACGTTATTACAGATTCGCGACTAAATAGAAGAATATGGAAGAAAAGACTTACTGTTGCAGTAGGCTTTGGTTTTCTAGTTAGTGTCCTGGACGCGGAGTAGCAGACAACTCTTAGTGGATGTAATGAGGAAGATCTTGGGTTATGCACTTAACAAACTCTTGTCTTAGCGAAATAAACTGCGAGAGAATGACTGTTTTTAAAACCGAACTTAGAGTAGGATCAAAAATGAAGAGAGCGAGTCTCGCAGTGTCACGGTTTATATAGAGGGTTTCAGAGGG
>NW_017299157.1:0-444 GCF_001594075.2 Trachymyrmex cornetzi
CGTGGCCTGCCCTGTGCTCACAGGGCGGGTACCGCCGGGGTGTGTAGGCCGGTCCAGCCGGCGTGGTTACGCGTAAGTTCGTCTCCTCCTCGTGGGGGGGCGATGGATGTGGAGCGGGAGGAGGACGACGTGGGCGGTGTCGTTGGCCGGTCTTCGGACAGCGACACCGTCGTCATGGCGACCGAGCTGTCCTCGCCGGACAGCCCTGACAAGAAGAGGCCCAGGGCGGCGGCCAAGTCCGGTCCCCTCGGGGAACATCTCCCCGAGGGTCGTACTGGAGTCCATCCGGATCGTGGGCGAGGCCGGTCCGTCCTCGGCGGGGGTCGTAGAGGCCCCATTGCCGAGGAGGACCCGCTCTCGCGCCGCCGCTGACACTATGTCAGGCCCAAGGGCCAGTAGTTAGTCGGCGTTCAGCGACGGGGGAGCCGCTTAGTTGGCTCCCCC
>NW_017299157.1:4064-5511 GCF_001594075.2 Trachymyrmex cornetzi
CTACGGCTTCTGCCCAAAATTCAGGGGGGAGTTTACTATCGTCTAACATGGTCCGAGCTCTATCTAGTAGTACGCGGTTTGCCCTTTCTACTTTCCCATTGCTTTGTGGGTTAAAAGGTACGGTCTTTTGATGTCCAATACCTGATTCATTTAGATGCTTACGGAAATTCTCGTTAATGCACTCACGACCATTATCGGTTCTAATACTTTTGATTTTGGTCTCTAACCTGTTCTCGAATTTTTTCTGGAATTCAACAAAATAGTCTAATGCTTCACTCTTATGTTTGAGAAAATATACGAAATACATGCCCGTGTAATCATCCACTATTACCATCATGTATCTGGAACCCTTAATTGAATCACTTGGCATTGGTCCACACAAATCAATATATACCAATTCTAACGGTTTCTCAGTGACACTATACTCTACTATTTTGTGACTTTTTTGGGTTAATTTCGACTTACTACAAGGTTCGCATTCAATTTCACCCCTACAAATTTCATTAGCGTTTTTAACAAGAGACTCTTTAATTAACCTATCCATATATTTAGAACTCAAATGTGCTAAACGTTTATGCTATAACATTTCACGACTCATACTTCCCGTGTTCTCTACGCTCAAAAAACAAATATCAGTAGTAACTTTGCTCCCTATAATGTATTTAGAGCCGTTTTTAATTCCCTTCCCTACAAGTGTTCTATTAACATTGTAGATTAATGCTATATCGTTACCGAATGTTACTTTATAACCCATTTCGTCTAATTTTCGTACGGAAAGCAAGTTATTTCTTAATTCGGGTACAAGCAGAGTATCTTTAAGACATACTTTAGATCCGTATTTATCATCAATCTCAAATTTGCTATTAACTGAGCCGATTCCTTCTGATTTTGTCACGGATCCCTTACCTGCCAGAAAAACGTCACCATTTACAGGATGAAAATTGTCAAGTACAAATTCCTCTTTAATCATGTGACTACTGCTACCGCTATCAAGTACCCAATTGATCTCGCAAGTATCATTCACACATTCTCCATCGTCTGCTGTAAATGCGTAGTCATCAGTGGCTTCGTTGGCTCTCTCGTTCCTATCGTTGCGTCCGTCCTTACGATTTTATTGTGAACGACCTGTATGTTGTGTATCGCTACGTTGGTTTCCATATCCGGGTATGTGAAGTTAGCACCCCAACTATAGTACTCAGGAGTTCTGAATAGAGTTCCCGTTTCTTTTTGACGAGACAAAGAGTTCTATATAATTTATAACAAGAGTTCCGCTTAATAAGTATTTTTAAACAATTTTTTAAAAATGGGGTGCTAACTTCTCATCGAAAATCGAGATCCAATAGTTCTGAGCGGCCCAATAGCTTCATTTCGTGAATACCTAGAGTTCCTGATACATAAAAAAAATTTTTGAAAAATAAAAAAAAAATTAAAAATTTTTGAAAAATCA
>NW_017299157.1:9377-11720 GCF_001594075.2 Trachymyrmex cornetzi
TGTTGACGATAGACATGAAGAGTAGCATAAATTTCACACATACTAACATTATATCATGTAAGTAAATATCAATTTTTAAGTTATAACTGTATTTCATAATTTATCTAGTACTGACAAATAACTTTTGATAATGTAGTGTTCTAGGGAGCACATTGATGTAACGTAATAATTAAGAAATATTGATAAGGATCCGATACAAGGATCGAAACGTATATATTCTAATACAATAAAGAATTTGACACACAACTACACCTAGTGTTTAGACTCGATTGGCATTGATACACACATTGATTTATTCATACGAGTCAATAATCACAGAATTTTCATATTGAAAATTTTCCAAGTCCGACGTCGAAAATGTTTTCAGAGTACTCAGGAGTTCTAATCGGCGTACTGTGCAGTTCTCGACGAGCTCTATCGAAAAGTATTAGGTGACAAAGCGATTGGGCCAACGGTTTTCGAGATATTTTAACATTTGAACTCTATCATTGAAAATTTTCTAAGTCCGACGTCGAAAATTTTTTCAGAGTACTCAGGAGTTCTGATGGGCGTACTGGGCAGTTCTCGACGAGCTCTAACGAAAAGTATTAGGTGACAAAGCGATTGGGCCAACGGTTTTCGAGATATGCTACTTGGGAAAGGTCATCGAAAATTTTTTGAGAGTACTCAGGAGTTCTGATGGGCGTACTAGGCAGTTCTCGACGAGCTCTAACGAAAAGTATTAGGTGACAAAGCGATTGGGCCAACGGTTTTCGAGATATTTTGACATTTGAACTCTATCACTGAAAATTTTCTAAGTCCGACGTCGAAAATTTTTTCAGAGTACTCAGGAGTTCTGATCGGCGTACTGGGCAGTTCTCGACGAGCCCTGACGAAAAGTACTAGGTGAAGATTCGTTTGGATGGCTACATAAGGAGATATGTGCTTTTGCAAGCAATTTTTCAAATTTTGTTTTAAGTACATATCTCTTTTATTTTTGGGTCTGTATTGATTTTAATCGCCTAGAACTCTTCGAAGTAGACAGAATGACTATTAACATGTGACAGAATTATTGTATCTAAAAATTAATTTTTCAAAAATCTTTAACTTTTTTTTTATTTTTCAAAAATTTTTTTAATGTATCAGGAACTCTAGGTATTCACGAAATGAAGCCATTGGGCCGCTCAGAACTATTGGATCTCGATTTTCGATTAGAAGTTAATCCCCCATTTTTTAAAAATTGTTTAAAAATTGTTATTAAGGGAATCTGGAGTTAAAAAGTACAGAGAACTCTTCGTATCGTTGAGAGGAAGCAGGAACTCTATTCAGAACTATTGTATCTAAAAATTGATTTTTCAAAAATTTTTAATTTTTTTTTTATTTTTCAAAAATTTTTTTTATGTATCAGGAACTCTAGGTATTCACGAAATGAAGCTATTGGGCCGCTCAGAACTATTGGATCTCGATTTTCGATATTTTCGATGAGAAGTTAGCACCTCATTTTTAAAATATTGTTTAAAAATACTTATTAAGCGGAACTCTTGTTATAAATTATATAGAACTCTTTGTCTCATCAAAAAGAAACGGGAACTCTATTCAGAACTCCTGAGTACTATAGTTGGGGGTGCTAACTTCACATACCCTCCATATCCCCTGTCTTGTCGATCCTTTCTCTCGCCATCGTTGGCTTCGTTAGGTTTTCGATGCCAGCATGCCCTCGCTAGATGTCCAGGTTTTTTGCATATATAACATTTCTTTACAGTGTTGCGTTTACCATCTCTTACCGCGTAAGCTCCATCGTTACGCTTCTTCTGATTATTCACCTCTCCTTCTTCCTCTCGTAAATCATCTAATACGTCGTCGAGTTTCTTGTCTCGTTGCGTTTTAAGTGTATTTCTAATAGGACTAAATTTACCATTTAATCCTCTCACAACGTGGTAGACGAGCTCGCGATCCGATATATTAACGCCCAGGCTCTTGCATTTCGACACTAGACCTCGTGCCCGTGCAACGTAATCCGCTGCCGTCTCCTTATCGCTCATTGTTATATTGCGTAATTCAACTGTGGCGTCGATTTTAGAATCTTCGAGGCGTCCTACATACGTTTCTTTGATTTTCGCCCACAATTCCTTCGCGTTGGTTTCGTCCGCGAACTGCATGGCTTGGTCATCGGATAAGGTTAGCTTTATAATACATGCGGCGTCATCGTTATCGCTGTTCCATTTCTCGTGTTCCTTGTCGCCTATGGGTCGGTCGGTTACTAGGACATATTTCGTATTTTTTAAGCCTAATACTGCTTCTAATTTCATGGCCCACACATAGTAATTCGTAGCCGTAAGTTGTGGAACGGAGCTAATTGGTATC
>NW_017299157.1:12262-16843 GCF_001594075.2 Trachymyrmex cornetzi
TTTTAGTTAGAGTATTAGCTGAATTAAATCGGAGGCCGATGGATTTTGTTGAGGGGGAGTCAGAATTGGTGTCAGGATTTAATGTAGAATATTTTAGAGGTGTATTTGCTTTAATTTTTATAGCTGAGTATGGAATAATTATTTTTTTTAGTTATTTAATTAGATTAATATTTACTGGATTATTGGACTCTATATGATTAGTATTTTATATAAGTATAATAGTTTATTTGATTATTTTAATTCGTGGGGTTTTACCTCGGATGCGATATGATGAATTAATATATTTATGTTGAAAGATTGTGTTACCATTTATTTTGAATTATATAATTTATATTTTAATATTAAAAAATTTATTTAGATTTTTATTTTAGTTATTAATTAATAGGAGGGAAATTAATTTTATTGTTAAAGTGTTAGAAGAGGAAGGAAAAAAGTGATTATGAAAAAAAATTAATAGAACATTTTATTTCTTTAATATGTTTTCAAAACATAGACTTATAATCAAGATCATTAATTTATAATATTATAAATAATAATGAATTGTAATAAAATAAAAGAAGAGAAGGGGGAAGGTAATAAGATAAGTTATTTATAAATGAAAAATTTTCATGATATTTGAGTTAAGGGGGTTAAAATAAAAAATATGAAATAATTTGTTGTGAGAAGTTGACTAATTATAATGAAGGGGGGCTCAATTAATTGAGCTCCCCTTCATGTTAAAAGGATAAAGATATTAATAAGAATTCAATATATAAATTGATTAAAAATATTAAATGAGGAGGGCTTAAAATATTTAGATTTAATAGGGGGTAAAATGTATAGAATTAAGATTGAACTAAGGAGTGCGATTACACCTCCTAATTTATTAGGAATAGAACGAAGAATGGCATAAGCAAATAGGAAGTATCATTCGGGTTGAATATGAGTTGGGGTTACTAGAGGGTTAGCAGGAGTAAAGTTGTCTGGGTCACTTAGAATATAAGGGTATTGTATAATAATAATAAAGAAAATATAAAGAATAATAATAAATCCAAGGAGATCTTTAATGGTAAAGTAAATGTGGAAAGGAATTTTATATGGGTTTCTATTTATTCCGACAGGGTTGGAAGAGCCAGTAGTATGAAGAAAGAAAAGATGTATAAAAATTAAAAAAATAATAATAAAAGGTAGGATAAAATAAAAGGATAAAAAGCAATTTAGGGTAGAATTATTAATAGAAAATCCACCTCAGATCTATATTACTAATATATTTCCAATATAGGGGATAGTTGATATTAAATTGGTAATTACGGTTGCTCCTCAAAAGGATATTTGGCCTCACGGAAGAACATACCCTAGAAAAGCTGTTGTTATTGAAATTAAAAAAATTGAAGTTCCAGATAATCAGGTGTATGAGAGGTTATAAGAAGAATAGTAAATATTTCGTCCACACACAATATGAATATATATACATATAAAAAATATAGAGGCACCATTTATATGAATATTATGTATAATTCATCCATTGGGGACATTTTGAATAATATGAATTAACGTTGGTTTCGTCCGCGAACTGCATGGCTTGGTCATCGGATAAGGTTAGCTTTATAATACATGCGGCGTCATCGTTATCGCTGTTCCATTTCTCGTGTTCCTTGTCGCCTATGGGTCGGTCGGTTACTAGGACATATTTCGTATTTTTTAAGCCTAATACTGCTTCTAATTTCATGGCCCACACATAGTAATTCGTAGCCGTAAGTTGTGGAACGGAGCTAATTGGTATCCATTTTACCGTAACGCATTTTCTTTCTTCTCCCTGATTCTTGCGGCGTGTCCGCCTTTTACTTCGATCGCTGCTCAAAATTCTCTTACCGGCTTTTGCTCTCTTTGGCAGCTTCTTCTCCCGTTGCGGTAACCACGCTCTGCTACCAGAATGTTGGGTTTTATAAGATATATGTAATCAGGGATAATATTTAATACGAACTCTTTATTACGTGTCGTTACCACTATCACTCTACAAGAACAAGTACCGCCATTAACCACGTGTGTTCTCCTCATGCGCAACGCATGACGTATAGGAGCAGATGGATTATTGGACTCTATATGATTAGTATTTTATATAAGTATAATAGTTTATTTGATTATTTTAATTCGTGGGGTTTTACCTCGGATGCGATATGATGAATTAATATATTTATGTTGAAAGATTGTGTTACCATTTATTTTGAATTATATAATTTATATTTTAATATTAAAAAATTTATTTAGATTTTTATTTTAGTTATTAATTAATAGGAGGGAAATTAATTTTATTGTTAAAGTGTTAGAAGAGGAAGGAAAAAAGTGATTATGAAAAAAAATTAATAGAACATTTTATTTCTTTAATATGTTTTCAAAACATAGACTTATAATCAAGATCATTAATTTATAATATTATAAATAATAATGAATTGTAATAAAATAAAAGAAGAGAAGGGGGAAGGTAATAAGATAAGTTATTTATAAATGAAAAATTTTCATGATATTTGAGTTAAGGGGGTTAAAATAAAAAATATGAAATAATTTGTTGTGAGAAGTTGACTAATTATAATGAAGGGGGGCTCAATTAATTGAGCTCCCCTTCATGTTAAAAGGATAAAGATATTAATAAGAATTCAATATATAAATTGATTAAAAATATTAAATGAGGAGGGCTTAAAATATTTAGATTTAATAGGGGGTAAAATGTATAGAATTAAGATTGAACTAAGGAGTGCGATTACACCTCCTAATTTATTAGGAATAGAACGAAGAATGGCATAAGCAAATAGGAAGTATCATTCGGGTTGAATATGAGTTGGGGTTACTAGAGGGTTAGCAGGAGTAAAGTTGTCTGGGTCACTTAGAATATAAGGGTATTGTATAATAATAATAAAGAAAATATAAAGAATAATAATAAATCCAAGGAGATCTTTAATGGTAAAGTAAATGTGGAAAGGAATTTTATATAGGTTTCTATTTATTCCGAGAGGGTTGGAAGAGCCAGTAGTATGAAGAAAGAAAAGATGTATAAAAATTAAAAAAATAATAATAAAAGGTAGGATAAAATGAAAGGAAAAAAAGCGATTTAGGGTAGAATTATTAATAGAAAATCCACCTCAGATCCATATTACTAATATATTTCCAATATAGGGGATAGTTGATATTAAATTGGTAATTACGGTTGCTCCTCAAAAGGATATTTGGCCTCACGGAAGAACATACCCTAGAAAAGCTGTTGTTATTGAAATTAAAAAAATTGAAGTTCCAGATAATCTGGTGTATGAGAGGTTATAAGAAGAATAGTAAATATTTCGTCCAATATAAATATATATACATATAAAAAATATAGAGGCACCATTTATATGAATATTATGTATAATTCATCCATTGGGGACATTTTGAATAATATGAATTATTCTATTGAATGCGATAGAAATATTAGGACAATAATGAATAGAAAGAAAGATTCCTCTAATACTTTGAATAATTAAAAATAAACCAAGTATTGATCCAAAATTTCATCAGTAAGAAATGTTAATTGGGGTTGGTAATTTAAGTGTTGAGTTTAAAAAAGGTTTAATAAGAGATTTTTTCATAAGTTTGAATTATATAAGTTGTAATTTAGAATTAATTTAAGATATTTATTGTTTAGAATTAATTAATTTTACGTAATGGGGATGATTTGGTGGAACAAATTTTAATAATTATAAATATGGATAATAAAAGGAAAAGTATTGATAAGAGAGTAATATTACTAAAAGGATATAGATAGATTTTAGTAATATTTAAAAATATTTTTTCATTAATTAATGAATTTAGAGGTATATTTGTAATATTTGAATTTATTGAAGTTAAATAAAAAGGGTAATTAATATAAGGATAAGTAAAATAAGGGGAGTTTAATGAATGAGGAAAGTAGGATCATTGAAAATATATTAAAATAATTATGTTTATTGAAAAAGTTATAATAATAGGGGTATTAAAGGTATAAGAAGATTTAGAATTAGAAACTAAACTTATTAAAGTATAAAAATATAATAAGTAAACCTCTAATTAAAGTTAAAAATAAGATAATTGAGTATAAGTAGGTTTTTGATCATAGGGATATAATTGTAAAGATTAATAGAGAATATAAATAATTATTAAAATAATTGAAGAGCTTATAGATAAATAATTAAATATAAAAATAAAGATAATTAGATATATTAAAAAGATGATAGTATAGAAGATTAGATTAGATAATTTAGTCATAAAAGATTGATTATTTTTTTAATTTATAATAAGATGATTGATTGAGGGGAATAATAGATAAAATAATTTAATTTTAATGAAAATAAGGAATTGAAATATATAATTAAAATTTTAATAACAAAAAATAGTTTATAATGAGAATATTAATTTTGGGGATTAAAGGTATATAATAAGAAAATATTATTTTAATTAAATATTAAATAAAAAATTTTTTATTATGGATATAATTGTTTTAATAAATATATTTATATCTTTAATTTACAAAATTAATATATTTTAAAATAAACTAAAACATTTTTTTAGATATTATAATTTATATACAAATTTTTA
>NW_017299157.1:17681-18678 GCF_001594075.2 Trachymyrmex cornetzi
TTTTTTTATTAGATGATTTAATATTATTTTATTTAATATTTGAAATTAGATTAGTACCTACATTTTTTTAAATTATTTATTGGGGTGGAAATTTAGAGCGTCTTAATGCTGCTTATTATATGATAATATATATATTATTAATTTCTTTTCCTTTAATAATTTATATTTTTAGGATATATATATATATGGAATGACTTTAAAATTTAGTTTAATAGTATTAGTTATAGAAAAATATGAATTTTCTTTTTGAGGTTTTATGATAATTTACATAGCTTTTTTTATTAAAATACCCATTTATTTATTTCATATTTGACTTCTTAAGGCGCATGTTGAGGCTCCGGTATATGGGTCAATAATTTTAGCAGGAGTATTATTAAAAATAGGTAGATATGGATTAATTCGGTTTATTGAAATATTTTATAGAGTTAGATTGCGATATAGTTGGGCAATTTTTAGTAGAAGGATTGTGGGTAGAATTATTGTGAGAGTTTTATGTTTATTTCAGATTGATATAAAAAGTATGGTGGTCTATTCATCTGTAGTTCATATAAATTTAATGTTATGTAGATTAATAACTTTTTTAAAAAGGGCGTTAGTAGGAGCTTATATAATAATAATTGCTCATGGATTATGTTCATCTGGAATATTTTATTTAGTGAATTTATATTATGAACGATCAGGTAGGCGATTATTGATATTAAATAAGGGAATAGTGAGAAATTTACCTTCAATTATTATGTGATGATTTATATTTTGTGTAGTGAATTTTTCTTTTCCTGTGTCCTTAAATTTTGCAGGGGAGATAATAATATTAATAAGAATTGTAAATTGAGATATAAGTATGATGGGTTATTTAATATTAATTTGTTTTTATATATATATAGAGGGGCATATTCATTATATTTATTTTCTTATGTATATCATGGAAAAAATACTTATTATGAGAGTAAAATTTATAATTCTGAGTTGAAGGAATATATAGTTTTAGTAATACATT
>NW_017299157.1:19638-20644 GCF_001594075.2 Trachymyrmex cornetzi
TGGAATTATAGCAAATTTTGAGAATGATTTTAAAAAAATTATTGCTTTATCAACATTAAGGCAGTTAGGAATAATAATAATAATTTTAAGGTTAGGATATAGATTATTATCTTATTATCATTTATTAATTCATGCTATTTTTAAGTCTATAATATTTATGGGGGCCGGGGGGTTTATTCATATAATAAAAAATACGCAGGATATTCGGTTATTAGGAAATTTAAATGAGAGAATGCCTTATGTAATAATAAGATTAATAATTTCAAATTTTGCATTAGGGGGATTTCCTTTTATATCAGGATTTTATAGAAAAGATTTAATTATAGAGGTATTTTATGTTTATAGAGGGATGAATATATTAATGTTTGTATTAGTAGTTGTATTTTTATTATTAACTGTGTCTTATTCAATTCGTTTTTTTTATTATTTGTTTTTTAATAGAAGAATTAAATTTTATAGGTATATATATATTAAAGAGAGTGGGTTGGTTAATGTTTCTATAATTATAATGATATTTATAAGAATTATTTTGGGATCATTAATAGGATGAATTTTTTATTTTGATTTTTATGTAATTTATTTATCTATAATAAATAAGTTAGTTACTTTAGGATGTTGTTTTTTAGGAGGTTTGTTAGTATGGTTAATAATAATTTTGAGAAAATTTATTTGAATATATTATTATATTTATTTTTTTAGGTCAATATGATTTTTAAGTAGATTGTATAGATGAATTCATAATCCTATTAATGAGATAGGTGCAAAATTTAGTATATTAGATAAAAGATGAATTAAATATACATATAGAAGGAGGAATAATTAAAGAATTTTCGAAATTTCAAATTAGAAATATTTATTACAAGTTTATATTTGTGTTTATTTTTATTTATTTTAATGTAATTGTTGAACCTGAGCTTGTGTGACGAGGATGAAAAAGCACAGAGCGAACGTACACGCACAACAATGTAATATTTATTAATATCGAGTGATACAGATATGCAAACAC
>NW_017299157.1:20868-27838 GCF_001594075.2 Trachymyrmex cornetzi
TTTTGAGGCGGGTAGCCCCTTGGTCATGACGTCGGATATCATGTCGTAGGTAGATACATGATTTACCTTGATTAGGCCTTCAGTTAGGGCCTCGCGGATGAAGTGATGCCTGACGTCTATGTGTTTAGTTCTAGAATGAAATACTGGGTTTTCGGAGAGTTTCTTGGCTCCCAGATTATCGTTGTATATCACGATATCGGCAAGATGATCGGCTCCTAATTCTATCAGGAGGCTTCGTAAAAAGATGGATTCTTTGGAGGCCTCGGTGAGTCCCATGTACTCCGCCTCCGTTGAGGACAGGGCTACTGTCCTCTGTTTCTTGGCTTCCCAGGATATTGCTGCACTGCTCAGTATGGTAGCGTAACCAGTGTACGAACGCCTGTCGATCGAGCAACTCGCCCAATCAGAGTCGACGTAACACTCCAAGGGCTTTGACGACGGTTTGAACACCAGCCCCAAATCCAAGCTTCCACGTAGGTAACGCAAAACACGCTTCGCGGCCGTCCAGTGACTTTCGTCGTGACAATCGTTGAACTGACTTAGGTAACTTACCGAGAAAGCCAGGTCCGGTCTAGTTGATGTGGCAAGATACATCAGCGCACCGACCAATTCCCGATAAGGATGTTTCGATTGGACACGATCGGGTGCTTCGTTCAATTTTGTTAGTCTCTGATTGACGTCAATGGGAGTGCTGACTGGATTCGATTCTGCCATGCCGAATCGATTCAAAGTATCGATAATGTATCCTCGTTGGTGCAGAGCGATGCTGTCACCGTCTCGGCTGAATTCTATTCCTAAGCAATAACGTGCCTCGCCGAGGTCTCGCGTTTCGAATTCCTCGGACAGTTGTCTCTTGAATGTCTCCATCTATTCGATGTTGTTCGAGGCTATTATTAGGTCATCCACGTAAACTGTTATTAGAATCAAGTTCCTCCCCGTCTTGACTTGATATAGACAGGGGTCTCCATTGGTGGGAACTGCTCCGTACTTTCTTAGCGATTTGTCCAATGTGTCGTGCCAAGTCCTTCCTGCTTGCCGAAGGCCGTAAAGTGATTTCTTTAGACGGCATACTTTGTTTCCGGATCTCAATTTCCGTATTGCATCTTCGGCTTTTCTGTACAATTCGCTACCCTTCGTCTCGTTTTCTAGTATGAATTCCAGAGATTCCAAGATGTGTCCAGGCGGTTTCATATATATTGTTTCTCGAATCGTACCATTCAGGTAGGCAGTTGTTACGTCAAGTTGATGAATTGACATTTTGTAGTGCACCGCGAGCGCGACCAATAGTCGGATAGTACTCATTCAAGTGACCGGAGCGAATGTTTGATCGAAGTGTATTCCAGGACGTTGAGCGTAGCCTTTGGCGACTAGGCGAGCTTTTCTTCTTTGAATTGTTCCGTCAGGGTTGTACTTATTTCTTAATACCAGACGGCTTCCAATTACGTCGGCGTCGTGCGGACATTCGACCACGTCCCACGTGTCATTTTTCATAATGGATTTCACTTCCGTGGCTATGGCTTCGAGCCACTCCTCTGCGTCGTTTCCGGACAGTGCGTCTCTAGTAGAGACTTCCGAGAGAGAAACATATTCGTCTTCAAGGCTTTCAGGATCATCTGCATGTTTCAAGTGAAACAATTTCCAAGGTCGTCCTCTGAGTCCCGTGCGTTCAATCCTTGGGCGTCCGGGGGCCCTTCTGAGGCTGTCTGACGTACATGGCCCGTGATTGGATGTGTGCTGATTTTCAATAACTGCGTCATCCGATTCTGTCTCATCTGGTGTCGGTTCTTCCTCGGGGGCTCGATTATTCGGTTCTAGCTCGTTTGAGCCTGTCGGCGGGTTTACTTCAAAGATTATTTCCTTTCCTTCCGAGGGATGGATATTCTGGGTGGTGCTTTCTGGAGTGAGGCTCTCATAATTCCGTAGATCTGTCTCTGGCATCTTCGAGACTCTCACGTCTCGAGTAACCTCAACTCTCCTCTCGGACGGTATCCACACCCTGTATCCTTTCGAATCTTTGGAGTATCCAAGAAATGATCCTTCTCTCCCGCGGGGATCGAATTTGCCGTTTCCGGGTTTTTTATTGAGACAATAGACTTTACATCCGAATTCTCTAAGATGACTGATGTCCGGTTTCCTTCCGATCCAAGCTTCGTATGGAGTTCTACCGTTTAGGCTGCTCGTAGGACATCGATTTCTGATGTAGTTGGCCGTTGATACTGCTTCCGCCCAGAAGGACGGTGGTAGACCTGACTGTATCATAAGACATCTTGCCATGTCGTTCAAGGTTCGATTCTTTCTTTCAGCGGTGCCATTCTGCTCCGGGGTATATGCGATGCTGAATCTCATGATAATCCCGGATTCCTTCAGAAGGTGGTCGAACTTGTTATTTTTGTATTCGCGGCCGTTGTCAGACTGTAAGGACTTTATCCTTCTATCCTTTTGATTCTCGACGGTATTCTTAAATTCCTTGAACTTTTCTAGGACTTCGTCCTTTGACTTCATAAAGTACACTTCGCACCATTTGGTACTGTCGTCAATGAATGTGACATAGTACTTAGCCTTTCCATTCGACTCCACTCGCATGGGGCCGCAAACATCGGAATGTACTAGCTCAAGTGGTTCCGTCTTCCTGCTGGATTTCCTCGGGAATGGTGTCCTCACCATTTTTCCTTCAGCACAAATATCGCACGTTTTCCCGTCATTGCTGGTTTTGAATTCTAGCCCGCTCATGATTCCGTTACGTTGCGCACTGATGATATCCTTGTTATTTAAGTGTCCGAATCGCCGGTGCCAAACCGCTAGGGTATTCGACGGTTCCTTTGGGGATTCTGAGGTCGCATTACAGGTGGGTCGTTGGTTCTCGTGAATGTAATATAATTCGCCATGCCTCCTGGCTATTAATTTAATGTTTCCATCACGATCGGCTATGACGGCATCGTCTCTTCTGAAGATCACTTCGTAATCGTTCTGAGTAATTTTGCTAACTGACATTAAGTTGACGCGCAGATCCGGAACATGCAGAACGTCCCTTAGTTGAATGTTCCTCGTTTCTCCGATTACAGTCGTTGGGAAGGCCACGGTTCCTCTCGCCTTTATTTCCGTCGATGCGTTGTTGGCTAAATTTAGAGTAATGTGTCCAGGATCGAACGTTTCCGTGAAGGCGTCGAGTTTCTTGCAAAGATGAGACGTGGCTCCGCTATCTAGACACCAGGTTCTGTGTCTGTTTCCGGTTTCCGCTTGAAATGCGGCGTTTTGCGACAACGTTTTTGGACGGCGTATAGGCTGACATCCTCGGATTTCTTCGCAGAAGGTTGTTCCGTTTCGCCCTTGCCGCGACAGTCGATTGCCTTATGGCCGATCTTCCTGCATCGGTGGCACTTAAATCTGAAAGGTTCGCTTTTAGTGGGTTTGCCCTTCTTATTGTATTCGTTACCTTGATTTCGACGTTTCTGAAATCGTTTGTTGACAAGTAAGGCGTTTTGCATCGTTGTCTGCGAATCATTCCTACGAGCGTCACTTTCCTCCTTGATCTTTATGCGAAGCATTTCTGGCGTTGGAAGCACGTCCCGAGACTCAATCGCGCATCTAAAGTTCTGAAAACTTGGCGGCAAACTGTATAGTAACATGATTGCTAATAGATCCGGGTTAATGTCTACTTCCATCTCGTTAAGTTTGTCAACAGTATCGAAAAACTTACGGATGTGTTCATGCGCGTCGTCTCCGTCCTCCATTCGTTGCAATATTAACTGCTTCAATAGCGTCGCTTTCCTCGCAGGCCCTTTCGACTGGTAGATATTCTCAAGTTTGATCTATGCTTCGCGCGAGGTTGTGCATCCCTTTACTTGTTTTAGTTCCGATGGACTTATCGCCAAAATGATGTCCTTGCTTTGTTGTCGTTCTTGGTCCATGTGTCGACCTGCCTTTGCGAGTTATCGTCGTTTTGTTTGAGTTCCGGTTTAGTACATTCACCGTTCACGTACGTCCTTGCGTCGTTCTTGATCAAGAGTGCCTCCATCTGCATCTTCCACGTGTCGTAGTTTTCCTTGCTGAGAGTTTCAATTCTCGTCAGATTAGTGTTCATTGTAGTTTTTCGTATTGTTCGTTCCTTAACCTCTTTGTCGATAGTTTTTGGTTAGGATTCACTTTTGTATCTGTTTTGCGTTTTTGCGCTTCCAAGCTGGGCCCATAACCTGTTGAACCTTGCAACCGTGTGCATTTTTCCCCTTCTACGTCATTAATTTGGGAAACCCGCAACATTTACAGAGAACCATTCCAATAATTACGCCGGCAGAGAGGAAACAATTCCGAACCGAGACCGAGCAGCAGCCAACAGCGGAACTCACCACGGAAGACATCCAGCCGATGAGGACCATCCCATGACTTCTTATTAAGAATTTATTACGCTATTTTATATTTATCTCAAGTTATTTTATTATTTACGGTGTAAAAGGTCTCATCGATAAAAGGCTGTGAGAAAAAGAGTTATTTTATATTTTAAAAGTTTCAAAAGCTCATAAAGAGCGGATAATAATTATTTTATATGCTGAAAAGCAAAACTAAAGTTTACGTTAAATAAAGTAAGTTTAATTTAGAAGTTTATTAAGGGAAAAGAAAAAGAGTTCAAAATTAATAAAAATAGAAATACATACCTCAACCTACCTAAATATCCTATTAAAGGCGATCCACGAGTATTCCAGCAGACTAGCCTGAAAAGGAAAATAAATAATTAAAATGAGATATAATAAAGAAAAGGGAATTAATCCACACATAAAAATGAGATACTTACCACATAAGAAATTGCTGAGAATAACGGGTGACCAAGAAACATAAAACATAAGTATAATAAACACCTGAAAGATAAGAAGCTATTAATTAGCAACAGATATATATTATTCAGTCAAAAACAATTATTTCATTATAGGGCTACAAGAACCTAATTATTTTGCATAATATAAATTTATTTCAAGCATGTAAAATATTTGGAACAAGACACATAAGTCTAAGAGAGACGCATTAATTATTTCATATTCATAAGACAGAGATAGAAACATCAAGACTACTAAACTCAGCCGAAAGGGCAATTAAACAATTATTTCAGTACATACTCTATTGAGAGATTCAAGATTAATTATTAGCAAAAGTAAAAAGTTGTTCCAAATAAGTTATATAGCGTTAAGCTACATTAAAGTACCACAAAGGACTAAAATTTTCATATGCGAGATATTTTATCATTAAAAGCAGTAAAACCACTTTCAGAAATTATTTCAGATTTATCTAGGGCAAAACAAGCCATTTCCAAGAAATTATAATTAAATTAAGCTGCGTTAAAGTATTATAAAGGACTGAAATTTTAATATGTGAGATATTTTATCATTAAAAGTAGCAAAACCACTTTCAGAAATTATTTCAGATTTATCTAGGGCAGAACAAGCCATTTCCAAGAAATTATAATTATTTCGTTACATATAAGTCATACCTGACACATACATATATATATGTACTCGCATATCGACATTTTATCAATTAAGTGTTGTAATTGAACCAATTCAGCGACTAGGACAATTAAAATGTCAAAGGTAAATTATTTAGAGTTTATTGGTATTATTTCAACTTATTCCATTAATATTTAGAGCTTTCAGAATTATCTGACCAATCACAGAACAGGGCTGAATTTGTCCAACGACAAAATTTAATTATCCGCATAAAAATGTAAAAAAGCGGAATGTCCGTAATTAATCCATGTCAAGGAGACTATCTAAAATTATTTATCAGATTATAAACGTAAAAGGGCCGTGTGAATGTTATTACCAGGAAGAGACTAGATTAGGGTAAACCGAACCAACCGCGGAAAAGCGAACGGACCCTTTCTTCTAGACATTGTGGCAGTGAAGCCAGCCATCTTGGCAGTCAGTCGTAAACGGGCATCTGAATAGTACGGACGTCCTAAAGCGTGCGGCTCATAGTTTTGCGGATTTGGGTGAAAATCGGTACAAAACCAGGTATCACGGGATACCGTATCGTCCCCTAACGCTATTAGAACATCGCGAAGCGCGAATTAACGCGAGAATACGCGAAATACGGTAATAATCCGTAAGTACCGCGAAAGTGCGGAATACGGCGAAAATTCGTCATTAATCGGTTCTAAACGTGCTCGGCACGATTACCGGAAACGCGACGCGTGCGGAAAACGCGAGATTATCGAGGCGTTAACCTCGAATCCTTTGTTACGAGGTGCATGATGCAATATCACGCAACCTTTGTGAGCGGCCATCTTGATAACCGCCATTCGTCGTAAGTGCGACGCGACGCGACAACGCGTAATATTAAGAGACAGTGAATGAAAGGCGAGATTGTCGTTTATTGTGTGTGTGAGATTTGTGTGAATGAAGGCCTACCGAATTTATTATTGGTGTTGATTTTGAATAAAGATTTTACTTAGTGTTACACCAAAAGTGCCTTCTTTGTATTTATTCACGTACGTTCACGATCCCGAATTAAATAAATTCTTCACCGCATCACGACGCGACGACGTTCGACGGAATTGACATCTCGACCTACTGGCCAATTGGGACGCAGTATTCATCGGAAGGCAGCCAAAAGAGGACGACCTGTTCCGGCGAGGCCAGATCCATTTGGAAATTCCAGGACGACGACCTTCTCTGTGTTTCGGTGAAACAGAGTGGCGACCGAAAGAGAAAGGATAGAAATCCGGTTACAACCTGAGCTTGTGTGACGAGGATGAAAAAGCACAGAGCGAACGTACACGCACAACAATGTAATATTTATTAATATCGAGTGATACAGATATGCAAACACGCTATATAAGTATAGCACGTAACGTGCGTCAAGACAAAGAAAAGGAAGGTTTATTTTGGAGGGGGAAGAAGTTAAGATGGATGGCCTCAGGTCCTGTCCGCAACTGGATGGTCCAATCAGGACACGGCATAGTGGAGCGTTGTCTGAGAGGCGG
>NW_017299157.1:27958-29278 GCF_001594075.2 Trachymyrmex cornetzi
GCACTGGTGACAGGTGCCCATAATAACAACAAAGATACGCGTCTAAACACCACGTTGAAGTCAAGGCTTCACCCCGCGCGCCCCACTCCGCGCTCGCGTTCCCGCAAACTCGTGTCGCGTCTCGAGACCGCCGAAAACACGCGCTCAGGACGTAACAATAATAGTTAAAAATTATTATTTTTAAGTGCAATTTAAATGTTATATAATTTAACTAATATCCTGAGTAAAAATTATTTATTTAAAATTTAAATTTTTCAATCAAGGGAATTTTCATTATATTCAATATAGAGTCCGAGTATTAAAATAAATAAAAATAAGAAAGAGTATAATGAAACAAATGGATTAAAGTTTAATGTTAAAAAAATTAGGGGTAGAAGGAGGGCGATTTCAATATCAAAAATTAGAAAAATTAGGCTGATGATAAAAAATTGTATTCTAAATGGTATTCGTGCTTTGGATAAAGGGTTGAATCCGCATTCGAAGGGAGATATTTTTTCTAAATATAGGTTAGTTTTTTTTGCTAAAATTAAGTTAATAGACATAAGAATTCTTGTTAAGGTGGTAAGAATAAAGGAGATAAATAGAATATTAAATATTATTTATATTAAGATAGTTAAATTTTTTAATTGGAAATTAAATGTAATAAAATAATTACACTATATAAATTAGGGTATAGGTTTAAAATAATTTAAAATTTTGAATTTAAAAGTAGTTAATAAAAGTATATTATGTATTAATAAAAGAGGAATAAGAGGGGAAAGTTAAGCAGGTTAGTTAGAATGAGATAGAATAATAATTTTAAAATCTTCATCAGTAAATAGAAATAAATAAGAATAGTCAGATTACATCAACAAAATGTCAATATCAGGTTGCAGCTTCAAATCCAAAATGATGGTGGGGTGAAAAATGTATTTTATATAGGCGCATTAAACATACTAATAGAAATAGTGTTCCAATAACAACATGGATTCCATGAAATCCTGTAGCAATAAAGAAAGTTGATCCATAAATAGAATTTGCAATAGTGAAAGGGGCATTTAAATATTCAAATAATTGAAGGATTGAAAAGTAAATTCCCAAAATAATAGTTAAAAAGAGGCTTTTTTTTTTCATTTATATTAGAATTAATTATAGAATGATGTGATCAAGTAATAGTAAGACCAGAGGAAATTAAAATGATAGTGTTTAGTAAGGGGATATCAAAGGGATTAAATGGGATAATTCCCTTAGGCGGTCATAATTGGCCAATTTCAATGGATGGGGATAAAGATGAGTGAAAGTATGCTCAAAAAAAAGAAATAAAAAAAAAATTTCTGAGAT
>NW_017299157.1:30330-34258 GCF_001594075.2 Trachymyrmex cornetzi
AAAAAGGAGTTTAAAAAAATTAATATAATTATTAATAAAAGTAATATTCGTATTCATATTAAAGGTATTATTTGAGGTATAAAAGAATATTATTTTATAATATTTTTAAAATGACAATTTAATGTTTTATGATTTAACTAATTCTTTCATTAAAAATAGATTGGGTACTATTATAATTTGATTTAAAAAATCAATACTTATTTTCAGTCATTTAATGGAAAAATATAAATGAAAGAGTAAGAGTAAGAATAAATAAATAAGAATAGGTTAAAATAATTACGAATAAGAAGGAAAAAATAAGAGTAATTAAGATAAAGTAGAAGTGTGTAGTAGTAAGAAAGAGTAAATAAGTGAATGTAAGTTATTAAAAAGTTATTATAAAAAGACAACGACATGGGATTAATAAGCAGAGGGATACAGAGTCATTGCCAGATATATATTACAACATAATACAGTCTCTTTCTCCTTCTTAGAGACATTCGTGTTCCCCTTCCTTTCAAGTGTTCGTTTGTCTCAACATCGCTGTTTGTCATTGTAGTCATTACACGTTTACGTCTTGAGGTGAATAGGTCTGTTAGAATTTAACTATATACAACGGTTGCTATTTTTCATACATTGCAAATCGCTCGAAAGAAAAAAGGAAAAGTTTGTGGTGAAGAAATATTTGAAAGATCGAATTTTATAACTTACTGGTAAATCACAGGTAATATTTATTGTTCTTAATGAGAGTGACGTTTGCTAAAATGATTAGTTTTTTGATTGTATTATCGAAATTTAACATACTATTTTTTGATTGTATTAACGAATTTAACATGAATTTTACAAATTTATAGAACTGTTTTGACCTTGCTATTGATTCGTTGATCTGATTCAAGACTCTTGCAAATTGACTTTACTTTGATTATTGAGAACAATGGATGAATTTGTTACAACTGATACCAAATTTTTCGCAGTCCAGTATGTGAGACGAGGTTTTTATTTTATTTACTGAAGTCATACTCTATAATGTAATTTTTGACTCTTTAATTGTGACAGGTTGATTGAAGTGGATTTCGAGATTTTTATTTCTTTACAGCTTACAATTTGCGTATTTAATTTGAAAAGAAAAATTTTGTTTGGATAATGAGACCATCTAAATTCTTATCAATTTTTGAAAGTACAACGATCTGTATCATTAAGATTTTATTATTGTAAACATTGAAAATGACCCGATCGGGCTCGAAACGTTTGGATGTTGTGTTAATATAGTATGAAATTGTTTATTATTTGCAATATATACCCAAGTGAAAATTTCATATCGTAGGACAGTACTGGATATTGGCAAAGTACCGATCTTGTACTGAAAAATGGATTTCATACTTCAGTACTGGTTCTGTATTGGGTCAACATTTAAAAAACAATGTTATGGTACTCTTCCAGTATGCGAATTGATACTGAATAGTAATACTGAAACTAAACATGGGCTGATACATTGTCAGTAGGTTTTAAATACTGTATCCGTATAGAAATTGGCTAAAGAAATGTCTTCGGGTGTCCGTATCGAAACGATACACTGCCGATATATCACCGATATCATTTCCATACTAAAATTGGCAGAAGGAATATATCAAGCGAATGTACTGAAATAGTACATTGCCAGTAAATTTTCGATGTCGCGTCTATACCGAAATTGCCAAAAGTAGTACGTCGGGAATTAATATCAAAACGGTACATCGCCAACGGATTATCGGTACCATGTCCGTATTGAAATTTGCAAAAGGAATATGTGAAGCGACAGTACTTAACCAGTACTGTGCTGGTAGATATTCAGTACCACCTTTATACTGACATTGTCAACAATAATGCATCGAGTGTCAGTATCGAAACGGTACATTGCCAGCGGATTATCGGTACCATGTCCATATTGAAATTTGCAAAAGGAATATGTGAAGCGACAGTACTTAACCAGTACTGTCGCTTTTTTAAATTTTTTTAAAAAAGAAAATCCTTGTAAATCATTATTTAAAAGGTGTTAAAA
The DNA here is from genome assembly GCF_001594075.2 of Trachymyrmex cornetzi. Lineage (NCBI taxonomy): Eukaryota > Metazoa > Arthropoda > Insecta > Hymenoptera > Formicidae > Trachymyrmex > Trachymyrmex cornetzi. Next base: position 32,348 of record NW_017299157.1, read on the forward strand.
ATTTGAAAAGTAATTGATTTAACCGTAGTGGGAATTTATACAGAAAAACGGTATCGAATCCTGGCGAGGTACCGAATCCGTACCGAAAAATGAGTTTCATATTTTAGTACTGGACCAGTACCATAAAACTAATGATACGATACTAGCCCAATTTATGAATCAGTATTGAATAGTAATACTGATCCAGTACACTGCCAGTAGATTTTCGATATCGTGTGTATACTGAAGTTGCCAAAACCAGTGTGTCGGGGGCCAGTATCGAAACTGTATACCGCCAGTATAATTGCAGTATCGGGTCTGTATTGCAATTAGTAAAAGGAATATGTCAAGCATCAGTACTGAGCTAGCGTACTGTCGGTAGATTATCGGTATCATGTCTGTACTAAAATTGGAAAAAGATTATGACGGGCGACAATACTCATCCAGTACTGAGCCAGCATACTGTCGGTAGATTATCTTCAAAACAAGTGCAATTGTTTCAGCGCATATATAAATCAATTCACATAAAATTAATTTCCGAAAAGATTTATAGGCGGCTGATTTTCGCGTGTTTGAAAAACTTCCAGGCATGATATAAAAGGACTGCAAAATGCGAGCATCGTCACTTCTGTCTTCTCCGTCTGGAATTAAAGCTGAAGTTGTAACCTTTTTTGTATTGGCTATACGGCTTTTGCGGTATAGAGAATTGGTACAGACTTTTTATACAACATTGGTACTGTTATAATATTAAAAATTGATATTAATATTTGGTACTGTTGCATTATTATGAATCAGTAACGATTTTTGTTACAGTATTATTTCTGTTACGGTACTAAAAGTCAATATCGATACTAGGTACAATATATGTACTAATTCTGGGTACTGTTACAATATTGTAATCCCGTACTGTAATAGTACTCTAATACAGTACTATAATAGTACTCTATTCCAAACCTTGACCCATTGCTATCATTCCAGTGTTTTACCAGTACTATACCAATACTGGTATTCAGTATTGCGTCGGTACTAAATACTGAAAAATAGTACTGGATCAGTACCTCGCCGGTATTCAATTTCCACTTGGGTATTTATATTTGGAAATTTGTATGTTGGCTCTTTGCCCTTATATACTTCGAAATTAATTATAATATTGGACAATACGGATGTAACACGACTACAGTAACATTTCGTTTCTTAAATTGGTTTTGAGAGAGGCAACTTTTACAAATTGACATCTTGCACATGGAGGGAGAGAGGAGCAAAGGATGGAAAAAAATCTTTTTAACGACTTAACAAGTAAAAGCGTACATACATCAGCGAATTGTTTTATATTATTTTTTTGTTCATTTTATAATTTTTTATAATATTTAAAGTGCGGTGGAGAGAGGTAACTTTTATAAATGGACATCTTGCGCATTGAGAGAGAGAGAGAGAGAGGAGCAAAGAAGGGGGGGAAAAATCTTTGTAACAACTTAACAGTAAAGTGTACATACATCAGCGAATTTTCAAATATTATTTGTTCAGTTTATAATTTCTTTAACGTTTAATAATTTGTCAACATTGAAAATGACCCGATCGGCGTCGAAACGTTTGTGTGTTTTTTTATCTCTTAAAATGTAACGACCCAGGTAAGGTTTGCCGACTCTCATCCGATGTTGAATGTTGGGCCGACGTTGGCGAATTCACGGCAAACAGACAGTCATTAATCGAACATGGTGCGACGTCGGCCCGAAGCACGACGTACATTAGCCGACACTTATTCGATGACGACCTTTGGCCAATGTCTGGCCAACGTTGGCACTATGTTGGCTACTGGTTGTTACGCCAACCTCGGCGCGACGTCGGCACAGGCTAAGTTAGCCGACTGTTATTTCAAGACAACTTCAGGCCACGGCCGGGCCAAGGTTGGGTCAACGTTGGCAGTATGTCGGG
>NW_017299157.1:34489-34724 GCF_001594075.2 Trachymyrmex cornetzi
CCCAACGAATGTTAGGCGACACTTACTTAATGACGAAGCACGGGCCAACGTTGGCAGCATGTCGGCAACCGGTGGTCGTGCCAATCACGGCGCGACGTTGGCCCAACGTACGTTAGCCGACTCTTACTTATTGACGAAGCTCGGGCAAACGTTGGTAGTACGTCGGTAACAGATTGTCTCGCCAATCTCGGCGCGACGTCGCCCCAGGCTGTTATCCGACTCTTATTTCAAGACA
>NW_017299157.1:35960-36564 GCF_001594075.2 Trachymyrmex cornetzi
TTACAGTCAGTATCGGGCCGACAGTCGGAAGTTGGCAGCCGACATTGGCCCGATGTTGGTCCAGTTTTAAAATCGTACATGGGTATCCTTTAATATATTACTTCTTTTTTCTAAAATTTTGTTTTTGTTATATTGGCTCGTTGCCCTACTGATCTTATTTATATGTTTATTATTTCGAGCCTTATTACTAATTCAATTTATATAAATACACTGAGAAAAAGTACTTGAAAATTTATTTGTGAGATGTAAAGTTTATTTCTCTGAAATAAATCCCTTATTGGAAGTCGGGCGGCGTAAATATTTATTTGTAGCAAATAAATAATTTATTTTATTTTCAAAATAAGTGTTATTACTTTCAAATAAATGTTTATTTTCTCGATATGACTTATTTAGTTGCATGTAGCAAATTTCTTCCAATTTTTATGAATCGACATATTTCTAACAAATAAATTATATTTAACCAAATACAGTTTATTTCTTCTCACAATTTAATTTTGTTTGTATAACCAATGTTGTTATATCATTGAAATGAGTATTTATTTGAACTAAATGTTTCTTCGAGTTCGATGAAGAGAACTATCTCACACTCAAGAAGTCATATATA
>NW_017299157.1:37820-42976 GCF_001594075.2 Trachymyrmex cornetzi
CTGATAAATAAAGAGTCTATACTTTTATAAACATTTAGAATATCAAAACAAAACTTTAATATAATATATTAGTAATTCCAAGGTAAAAACTATTTAGATATTTTTTTTATCACATCACAAATCATAGGGATTTTGTTATCTCCTTGGAATTCTAAATCAAAAACAGTTCTTTGAAGTAAATACCAGATGTGTTCTGCCGCAGGTGGATATTTCAAGTCCAGGACGACAAAACTCATAAAACATATCTCCAAAGCTTTGAACACTGTTTTCACTTTATACGAGACGTCATCGATTCTTACAAAAATTGACTGAATTTCTGTTATAGAAGGTCCTACTACAACTATAAAAGGCTGCAAGGTCAATCTGAATTTTTGAAGCCAATTTCTCTTCTTTTTTATTTCCTCTTCTACGTCACCAGGAATCTAAAATAATATAATATTCACAATTAGATCTTTTTTCAAAGAACAAAAGAGAGGAACTGAAATATATTTAGATTTTAAAGACCTTGACATGAAGTACTACAGCTTCTTGTGATTCAACTAGAGTTGGTTTGAAGATATTTTTGCCAACTTTTGCTTTTGGCGATTTATTTGGTAAAAACGAAAATAATAAATAAATTTTAATTAAAGTTTTCGAATCTGAAACAAAAACGTTATTAATAAACATTTATACAAATTATTCCATTTTTCATTACCATTTGGAATAGTGCTGTCTAACATATCCAGCAATAGTTTGTTGGTACAATCCAATTCTTTGCCTTTCAATTCCAAGACAGCATCGAAATAATTTTGCAGTGCAATTCTTGCACCTATCGATGGTATAACTTCAGCTAGTTCTGGACGCTGATTAATAATCATGTATTTTATTATCATAAGTGACATCGTTATCTAAAAGTTTAAATTAATACTGTAGAATTTAATGTTAATATTACATTATTATAAATTTAACAATGTATATGAAAAGTATTCTCAAGATAATTTTATGTAGTCATATTTAAAAAGTAGCCATTTTTTTACAGTTATAAATTATATATATTAATGTGAGAGAAAAATTAAAATATTCCATAATCATAGAAGACGCTATACTATATTGTACTTTCATAAATATTGAATATGTAAAAAGAAATTTTATTACATATTGCCTTATATACGTCGCATTGGCCAAAGACAGTAAATTCAAATCAAAATGACGGTTTATACGATCTTGTTTAATGATGTTCATATATGTAAGCTTTAACTATTGACATTCATGTAACGTTTACCCTATAGCAGTTCTGTCCTTTGAAGATAGATAAATAAATAGATAAGCATAGATACATAGATGGATAAATAGATAGATAGATAGATAGATAGATAGATAAATAGATAGAAATAGAGAGAGAGAGAGAGAGAGAGAGAGAGAACATAAGCTTTATTTTTTACATTTTTTCCATAGCGAAAAAGTTACGTGGTTGATATTCAACTAACAAAATAGAAAAGCAACAGTTTTGTTCGTATTGAAAGGCGTCACTTTGCTCTGGTAAATAAGATATGATTCCAAATATATTATACTTATCAGATTGTCGCTCCAACGCTCTAAATGTAGTTGTTTTAATATATTTTTTAATTTATCTTCCATAATGTTGGATCGATGAGAGCATCTCACAACTCAGATGGTGTTGCTAACCAACAATCTTGACAGTGGTGACGGGATGAATCAGTGTCGGCAATAATTCCAAAAAGATAATTCTGTTTTCACAGAAGAATTACACACTATATTTTGGAAAATACACGAATGTGCAATACATCATGAATGCTTTATAAACAAACGAACAAACGAACGAACGAACGACCAAGAAGTGAACGATCTAACGCAGTTACGCAGGACGGCGAGATCTGCACGTTTCGACCGATTTTCAGCTTACTGCGCACGAGTTGCATACTTTATCAACTCATGCGCAGCCTAAATACCGAACGGGTTGATGAGATAAGGGACAAAAACCAAGCTGAAAATCGGTCAAAATGTGTAACTTTCGCCGAATTCTGATCTAACGGACTAATGAATCACGAATAGCGCGTTGCTATTATTATCATAATACTTTATGTGCTAATTCTATGTCCGGTGGCACGCGTTTCGGCGAAACATTCTACATAAGAAGTATCACGCTTAATACATGCTCGAAAATGTTAATAATAGCACTACATTTGCAATAATTGTATCACTAACGCACTACAGCACACGAAAATCTGAACGCTTATTCCGCCATGTTGCATTGATGCAATATTCAGAGTAGGAACCTTTGATCCAAACAAAGATTTATTTCTGAGAAATAAATGCATTCTCCAGAAATAAATATTTATTTGCCTATAAAGATCAACTGATTGTAACTAATGTTTGATTGCTATACAAAAACATTAATTTGTCTCAAATAAATTTATTTTTCCAGCAAGAATTAAACGAAATTTCTCTTACAAATAATTAAAAAAGTGAGATACATTTCACAAAAATATATATTTTGTTATTACAACCAAATTTGATTATAACAAATAAATATTGAAGAAAATGTCATGAAGTAATATTTGCTTCGCTGTACTTAACAGTTTTCTCTCAGTGTAGTTGTCCCTTAATTAATAACGCATACGTAGTTAACCGCCGAATAATATTTGCGATACGTTTATTAGGAATTGGCTTAAATGTTATTATTAAATTCTGTGCGTTCATGGATCTTCTACAGCCGATTTATCAATCATGTTATGATTCCATCGTTAATAATATTCTTATCGCAACGGAAGCTATTCGTACGAAATGTATTACAAAAGCAGGTGAAGATGAGAAGATAATGTCTATAGAAAAAGGACAAATGAAAATGGAATTACTGTATCTGGCGATGGGTCGTGGAGAAAGCGGGGATTTTCGTCACTCTATGGATTAGTTACGCTCATTGGGTGGTCTACTGGCAAAGTGGTCGATATTCTTGTTAAATCGAAATATTGTAAAACTTGTGAATTTTGGACAAAGAAAAAGGATGCTGCAGAATACGAAGAATGGGCTACATCGCATTTGGAGCAATGTCAAGCGAATCATGAGGGGTCAGCTGGAAAGATGGAAGTAGATGCCGTTGTCGAAATGTTTTCACGTTCCGAAAATCTCCATAATGTTAAATATGTTTATTATATTGGTGATGGTGATAGTAAAACTTTCAAAGGAATTATAGATGCTGAACCTTATAAAGACGTTACAATTTGTAAAAACGAGTGCATCGACCATGTGCAGAAACGTATGGGCACCCGCCTCCGAAATTTGAAAAAAAAACACGAAAGGTCTTGATGGAGAAAGCAAACTAACGGGCAAATTAATCAACGAACTCGCTGTATATTATGAATTGGCCATTCGTCGAAATCCAAATTCCATCAAAAAAATGCGAAATGACATTTGGGCAACTCTTTATCAAAATTTCGACGGATAAAGTGCCGCAGCACGATAAGTGCCCGAGCAGTGCGGATTCGTGGTGCTCGTGGCAAAAAGCGAAAGCCTTGGACAGTTTACATGAATATCAGCATAAAACGCCTCTTTCACAAGAAATTTTCAATATCTTGAAGCCAGTGTATGAAGATTTGAGCAGGGACGACTTACTCAATCATTGCTAGGAGGCATTGATAGGAGGCTTTACGCAGAACAATAATGAAAACTTCAATTCGACTGTGTCGATTGCTCCAAAACGGTTTCAGGCGGTAAAAAAATAGTCGATATTGCCGCAAATATTGCAACTTATATTTTTAATGATGGACTATCAAGATTAATGGAAATTATGCAGATGTTACAAATAACTGTGGGTCATAACTGTCATAATTTCTCCCTCGAGGCCGATGCGCACCGCGTCAAGGCTGCCGAGCGCTCGCTCACGGATGTCGCTAAAGACGCTCCTAGAGCTTGCACATCCTCCAGGAAAGCAGAAGAGGAAGAAAATATTAATGTGGAAGGACAGTTATATGCTCCACGCATCGCAGAGTAAAAGTAAATTAAAAATTTCTGTAGTTAAATTTGAAATAATGTTACTCGAAACTTTAAACGCGTTTTTCTTGAAACCACGTTTTTCTAATTTGGCTTGCAGTATAACTTCAATAAATTTTATCTGATTCGCTCAAAATTTTTACAGTAGCTGCCAAACTAAATTCCCTAGAGAAGTACACATAATTTTTTCGATCGGTTAAAAATTTCTTTGGTTACAAGTACTTAAATAGATAGATAGATAGATAGATACTTTATTGATCCCCTCGGGGTTACAATTTTACAATTTTACATACACATATATCGCATTTACACAAACTTACTTACTAACTTAACCTATTAGGCCTAACTTCATTTACTCCACCTTTTCTCTCTTTCTCTCTCTCCGCTAGGGACTTCCGTTTCCAGCGTCTTTCCACTCATTAACGTGGTTTCCTTCTTCTAGATAAAACAAAGTATTCCCTCTTCCTCCAGAGCCTCCCTCCACTTTCACCCAATCTCATTCTCTCTCTCACTCTCACTCATTCCTCCCTCCCTCTCTCACCCCCTCCCTCTCTTTCTCCCTCTTCCCTCCTTTCCCTTCCACCCTCTCCATCCCTCTAACCCTCTCCTACGCCCCCTTCCTCCCACATCCTCCTCCTTTCCTCCTCAACTTCCCTCATCCACTCCTCCCCCTCCCCTTCCTCCCCCAGTATCCTCCCCACCACTTCCTGCCAGCTTCCCATTTTCCAAGCTCTACATCCCTCCCATATATGCTCCCATGTTTCCCACCCACTCCCACATAGCCTGCACTTCCTTTCCTCCTCTTCCTCCCAATATCTCCCTTCCTTCACCTCATTTCCCAACCTGAACCTAGCTACCCTTCTCCATCTCCCTTCCCCCCAACCCTTACTTAAATATTTCGGCAGCCCCTCCCCCTTTATCCATCCATACCACCTATTATATCTCGAATCCCTAATTTTTTCCCATCTTTCCACCCTCTGCATTTCCCTATCCCTTTCTTGTATCTCTTCAAAATTAACCTCACCCTCCCCATCCCCCCTCATCCCTCTATCTACCTCCACCCCTCTTTCTACAAAATACTGTTCTCTTTCTCTCTCCCATCCCTCTAACTTTTCCCCCTTCCCTAAATTACCCATCGCTTCCTCCCAACACAGTCTCGCCAACCT
>NW_017299157.1:47540-48449 GCF_001594075.2 Trachymyrmex cornetzi
ACGTTGGGCCGTTGTCGCGCCATGATTGGCGTGACCGCCGATTGCCAACATGCTGCCAACGTTGCCCCGAGCTTCGTCAATATGTAAGAGTCGGCTAACGTACGTTGGGCCGACGTCGCGCCGTGTTCGGCGTGACCACTGGTTGCCGACATGCTGCCAACGTTGACCCGATCTTCGTCAATAAGTAAGAATCGGCTAACGTACGTTGGGCCGACGTCGAGCCGTGATTGGCGTGACCACCGGTTGCCGACATGCTGCCAACGTTGGCCCGAGCTTTGTCAATAAGTAAGAGTCGGCTAACGTACGTTGGGCCGAGTTCGCGCCATGATTGGCGTGACCGCCGATTGCCGACATGCTGCCAACGTTGGCCCGAGCTTCGTCAATATGTAAGGGTCGGCTGACGTACGTTAGGCCGATGTCGCGCCGTGATTGGCGTCACCACCGGTTGCCGATATACTGCCGATATACTGCCGATATACTACGTTGACCCAACCTTGGCCCGGCCGTGGCCTGAAGTTGTCTTGAAATAAGAGTCGGCTAACTTAGCCTGTGCCGACGTCGCGCCGAGGTTGGCGTAACATCCAGTTGCCAACATAGTGCCAACGTTGGCCAGACATTGGTCAAATGTCGTCATTGAGTAAGTGTCGGCTAATGTAGGTTGGGCCGACGTCGCGCCATGTTCGATTAATGACTGTCGGCAAACTTAAATGTACTATAAGTTATTAATTTTTCAGCTGAAGGAATGGTCTAGTACGTAAGGTAGGAGACTCATGGTCCAGAGAACCTAGGTTCGAATCTCTCAAGGTAAGTATGTTTTTCGAAATTAATTTAAATATCAAATTTCAGGTAAGACAAAAGAATCTTAATCATACATTTTCAGACATCTTGTGTATTAAATATCTATATTTA
>NW_017299157.1:51151-51928 GCF_001594075.2 Trachymyrmex cornetzi
GTACAAATACACAAATATCACAAATGGATATGTTTTCGATTCCTGCAACTTAACCTTGTATAAGCTACAATGAAGCACATGGTATATATATGTATACTGAAGAATGAATAGTATATATGTAACTGTTATAATTATGATAAATATGGACCATGTATTTTACTTATTTATTTCAATTGCAACGGAATGAATTCTTAATAGAATATATTTAAAATGAAGAATAGGTTCCTCCATCGCCTATTCTCGTGAGAATGCAATCATATTTTCTTCGTCTCTCCGATTTTAACACGAACTTCAATATTTATTTCGATGTATAAATATACTTTTTTGTTGTTTGCGAGGAGGAGAAAAATCTTCACGTAGCCCCTCATAAAATTACATTGAAAGTTTTAATTATACTAGTTTTCCATATCACCATAGAAGTACTAATATAGATGCGTTTCTTTTAAGTGGTTTCCCCAATAGGCCTATTCCACTAAGGGTCGTCTACAATACACGGAGTAAAAAGGACTCTTACTTCTTACACAGTGTATTGTAGACAAGGCTTAAGACAGCCTTCATACAGCGCCAGAGCAGCCGGTTTTATTTCGGCGCTTCCGGCAGCCCTTGTGCTACAACAGTCGATATAGTAATGCAGCGTTATAAGCATTCCACACAAACTTGCATACTCATATAAACATATATGCATAAAGAAAATCATCCAATCGTAGTTTACATTTGTCTGTATGACAGAAATGTGATTGAATAATTTTCCTTATGCATATGGTTATGCGGCTCTGC
>NW_017299157.1:55032-56654 GCF_001594075.2 Trachymyrmex cornetzi
AATTCAGCTACGTTCTCAAAAGCTTTCTGTATTTCTTCGAGCCTTTCGTGATATTTCATCGCCTTCGTCAAAGCAGACTCTGAATTCTTAACGGCATCCCTGTAAGTCTCGTAAGCGCCTTTCAGTTCACTCAAATCTCTCCACGGTTTAAACAAAAGAAGTAGCGAGTAAAAGTATTTTTTGGTTCAGTTTTAACATTAAATCGATAATGGTTAATTAAACAACACTTTTTTCGTTTTTTTAAAAATAAACCCGATACAAGTTTATAATATTCGACTTCGTCATTTTTTGGCATCTGTTTCGTAATTTCCCAAAATCTAGCAAAATCGTACAAATTCAATTCCTTAGCTCTTTTCGGATAATGATCATCGATGAGCGACGGACAATAAATATTCGTAGATTCTTCATCGAGAGCTTTAATTTCATTGAACGTTTTAACTTTTCTGTTTCTTACTTCATTAACATCAATCCATTTGATAATGGTATCACTATCCGTACCATGCAAGGTATGACCTAGTATTGTGTCTGCAGCTTCTAAAGCACCGCATTCTCTATTATTCAATGAACGCATCGCAAAATTCCACAGTTTCGATGCCAACGACTTGTTGGAATCTATCATTGCAAAGTCCATATTGCATTTTTCCCACTTTGTCGTGTATTTTGTTAAATAAGAGTTTAAAAACTCTAATTGTTCTCCAATAAACTATATGTCCATATTTCCCTTCCAAGCTAATTTAATAGCCGGTTATAATCATTGATAAACCTTTCCGACTTCTTCCGAGGAAGATCGTACAATCTACTCTTACTGCGTAAAGTTTTTCTACCCACTATCGAAGTAACGACGTCTCTCAAAACAAAGTTTTCAGTAACTGGTCGAGGAAAATCGAATCGACACTTTCTGTAAATATTTGTTTCGGTTTTCTTCGTACGCATGCAATACGAGTTATGTTTATGATTTTGATCACTTATAACCGTTTCGTACAACATTGGCGAAACGCTTTCGTCTGGAATTTCGCACGTCACGTATTTTCGAATGAACGCAACAACTTCCTCATTTGACGATTTTCCGAGTACTGGAGCATCTTTTATCCGAATCATACAGTGTACGTGCTGGATACCTCTACTTTGATATTCCAGTCGCCAGAAGTAGTGAATGACCTCTCCTATTGGGTTGTCGGACGAACAAATAAAATCAATCATGGCTTTAAATTTTATACACATGAATCTAGACGTACTCACCGGATCGTATGCGATTAGTTCGCTGATATCCAACTTCTCCTTATCGGAATTCATGTCTCGTAAATAATTCAGCCAAATCGGACCATTTCCATTTACTAGGACTTAAAGTTAAAAACCACGTCGCCGGACCATAATGCAGAGTCATACACTTTACATTATTGGACGGTTGTCGCCAAAATTGATCCGTATTTCTCAGTTTTGCAAAAATACTCATTACATTCGATTCCAATTGATTGTCTTTCAATTCGTTCAAGTACCTACCAGCAATGTACCTCTCTCGTGAATTAGCAACCATCATCGTATAATACATTCCATTTTTCAATTGTCGGTAGTTAGCATCATTCAGAAGAAAGAACAAATACTGCAGATTCGTCCTGAATCTA
>NW_017299157.1:56778-58929 GCF_001594075.2 Trachymyrmex cornetzi
ACTGTGCCAAATGGAGCGAAAGTATTGAACACTGTACAGCAGCGAATTACTAAAATAATCAATAATTGGAACGAAGAAAATATGGTTCCGTTTTCACGAGAACGGACGATGGAAGGACCCATTCTTTATTTTTCTTAATATACCTATTCATATCTTAGTATATTCATACAATGACCTAGATTTTGACGGATCATGCTTTGAGGCCTATCCTTTTAAGATACAGTGTAACACGTCGATTTATGCGCACTGTCATGCGACTGCGGATACGGCGATTTAGCAGTCACCCATCTCACATTAACATCATTTCCTCGACGGCGAACACCTAGACACCAATTTCCTCGAAGGCGAACATTTAGACAACACCTAGACACCTACTTTTTCGACGGCGAACAGCTACATGCCTATTTCCTCGACGGCGAACACCTGGACTCCAACTTCCTCGAAGGCGTACATGTAGACAACACCTAGACACCAACTTCCTCGACGGCAAACATCTAGACGCTTAATTCCTCGACGGCTATTACCTAGATGGTTAATAGACACCTTCTTCGTCGACGTGGTAAATACCTAGACTTAAATGGCCATCGGACACTTTCAGCAGGCGAGAGTATGAAAAACTATTAAAATTAAAATGGACAATTCACCTCCGACGACCCTGACCCTCCCACATATTAACATTGTTAAGATTACGACCCTGACTGACCATCGGTCACTTTCAGCAGGCGAGGGTGAGAAATGACCAACAAAGAGAGCGAGAGGACGAAAGAAAGTGAGATAGGGCGTAAAAAAGAGGAGTAAAGGGGGAAGGGGGGGAGGGAGAGGGGGTACAATGGGTCAAAGTTGGTGGCGGTATGAGTGAACGGTGAGAGACATGAAGGGTGAGAGATACTTTAAAATTAAAATTCCGATGGCCTTGAACGCGGACAGCGAAGGAGAAGAAGGCGTTACTTCATTTTTCATGAAAAATCATCACTTTTCGACCACTCGTATGTCCAGAACGGCTTAAACTGCTTGACCGATTTTTAATTTTTTTTTTTAAATTACTCGTGACGATGCCGCCTTCAAAATATGTTACGTCCGATTCAAAATTTTTTATATTTTATTAGTTATGCAATCTCCAAAAATGGACTTTGATGATACAGGATAAGAGACTTGTAGTGTCTCTTATCTCTTATTTTTGATTTTTGAACATGGCCGGAGCCAGTACCGCGTCTCCTGATATTCAATTCTTGTCACGTAACCTTCTACAATTCATGCAATACAGTTAGAAAAAATTGAAACATATGGTACATACATGTAAATGTATATCATGTACATAGATATTATACTGAATAGTATATATGTAACTATTATAATTATAATAACCAAATAGAAGGACTCTTTATATAAAAATAAAAAAATATAATAAAGGGCGAAGTAAGAGTCAATACGCAAAATTGTAGTTCAAAAATTCGTAAACATGAAAGAATGAATTAGTCCAAATATAAAATATATAATATATAAGATAAACATTTAATTACAAGTTTCGGCTACTAGATTGAGCCCTCTTCAGATATCGTTATACATGAATATGATATACAATAAGATCTTGTGAAAACGCATAATAATAAATCTTGTTCGGATGTAAAAATCTACGCCGTTCACATGCCATTCGTGATCAATGACTCTTGAAAATCTGATCGTAATAAAATATAAAGTCACATTATCATATAAATGAATAAATTCAAACAATGAAAACTTACCAAGAGGCATGTGTAAATTACTATTAAAATTTTTTTCCTTTAGAAAACGGTTATAATTGGTATGTCGGTATAAAGCGAACATTGTGCGATAATTATAATGTACTCTTTTACACATTCGGTCGACGATACTGATCAACACATACTGAGAAAGGAGACGGAATGTTAGTAACAAAGAGTCAAAGTTTATTTATAATAGGAGTATATGCCTTGTGGAGACCTTCGGTGTCATTTTGTAAATTTAAACTAACGGTCTGCTTTTTGATATTGAGCATCTCGGAAGTTAGGCGTTTCCTGTAACAAGGTTCTTCATCCAAAACTCTTACGTTGTCCCATTGGAAGTCATGATCATACTGAAATATGTGCTCTGTTATGACTGATCGAGTAGACGCATTATATTTTATATGGTTAC
>NW_017299157.1:60103-64995 GCF_001594075.2 Trachymyrmex cornetzi
AAAATTCAAAAATCGATTAAAAAAAAAAATCTCGACAGCGTTACCTCAAGAAACTCATAAACTAACTAAAAAGTTTTGGTTTTTTGATTTCAGATGATTCAGTGCCGAGAAATGTTGCGCACCGCAGGACGTCTTTTTTTCGAGGCGCCTCCGTCGATCGCGTGCCATTTGCACAGTTTTTAGTTTTTTGCGTCCAAATTTTTACTGAATATTCTTGAGATGTAGTTTTATTATTATAATTTTATTTCAATACACTGCCACTAACCAGAGCGCCTAAAAAATATTCATAAAAACATGCCTTCTTTTGACCGAATTAACTATACCCCTCCCTTCAGCGTGGTGTTTAGACGCGTATCTTTGTTATTATTATGGGCAGCTGTCACCAGTGCTCGGAATTGAGCACGATATTCGAGAATTATATATATGATTCTATAAATTTACTAGAGTTTAAGGTAATTAGCCTTCCAGGTCCTTCTGATAAAATAAAATAGAGAGTTTAGAGGAAGCGTCAGTTAGGCTTCATTTCGCTGTCTCTCTATCTACACTCTCTGGCATGATGAGGAGTTGGAAGGGAATGAAAAGGCTTTTAATAAAAATAGAAATATTTAAGATTATAAGATTTTAATATTCAAAGTACACGGGGTGTTGCTTATAACCCGAGGTTTGGATGTGATGATAATAGGCCTAGTGGCCTTTCGTGTGGGCGCCACGTGGGGCGGAGATGGAGGCGGTTTTGGCCGCGGCGGCGGTGTCGCGGTGGCCACGGTTTTCGAGGCGACGTTTTCACCGATAGCGTATGGTGAATCTGCGATCTCACGAGTCGTGTCCGTTTTGTCGACCGAGGTTTTGTTGGCGTCCCCCGCGTACTCCCTCCAATGAATTGAAGGATCGAAATTGCCCGTAGTTAGGAGCTCCCGTTGCAGCTCCTTGAGATGGGTACGCCAACCCCCTCGTTTGCCGCGTGTACGTTTTCTCTTTGGCATCTGTGCCCAGAAAGAACGTATTGATTAGCGCCAGATCGGAAAGAAAGTGAGTGCGGAACCCTCGACGCCGAGAAGGCGCTCGTTGGAATTTCCGCAAGGAGGTGATCTCCACGTCGCCGTGGTTTGCGCTGCAGAGATCAGGAAAGGAATTAGCTCGTCTGACGCCGTGGTTGGCGCACGATCAGAGCTGGAGTTGTAGGATACAACGGATGGTCCGGAGCGCTACTAAAAGCGCTAGGAGTCCTTACCGTCTTGGTAGCTAAGAAGGAATAAGGTAATTTGTCTGTAAATCATCTCGCTTTATATATGTTTCGCATTGTGACTCCTCGCGGTAAGGGGGTGTTTTCGCACACTTGTTGCGAAATTCTCTAGAATATTCTAATTCTTTTATCATGATTTATTCGATTGCTGCGTGTCTTTTCGTCTTTTTGATCGTTCTCGTGTTTAGCGGGGTTTGCAATATTCTTAAGGGTGCGCTTGGCTGGCGCGTGATGCACTCGGTTGCGGTGTAGCCAGCGTGTATTCTTTGCGCGTTTTTTCACGCTGCTTTTCCGCGTATCTTGAGTTCTTTGTTCTGAAGCGCTCGCGAGTCTCCCTTGTTTATTTAGGGCTCTTATTTCCTTATTCGTGCCTTCCTTCAAATTGCAGTAGCTCCCATTTGCTATTTGAGGCCTTCGTGATTTATGCGTGCATTTTGTGTTGCATCGCTATGCATTTTGTAAGTGCATTACGTGTTTTCGCTTGTTCTTAATGAATCGGTGTTATTGCTTCGCGATTATTAAATGGCTAGTTCTAATGTTCATAGTTTCCCGTTTTTTAGCGGTGCAATCTACGTGTTTTTAGCGGATTTTCTATTAGTTCTCTATTTTATGAGTCGCGCAGGCGCTGTGCGCGCAACGTTCGTTGGCAACGGCAACGGTAGCATATGCTATAGGTTCTCGCGGCACGTATTGTATCATTTGCTATACTGTGCGCTCGCGTTCGCTTGGTAAACGGCCGGAGTGCTATAATGTACCGCACCGGACATTACAATTACATACTGATTCCAATTGCAACGGAATGAATTCTTATTTTAATATTATATGAATATATTTAAAATAAAAAATGGGCCCTCCATCGCTCATTCTCGTGAGAATGCAACCATATTTTCTTCGACTCTCCGATTTTAACAAGACCTTTAATATTTCTTTCGATTGCAAAAGAATGAATTTGTAATATTGTATGAATATCCTTTTTTTCGTTTGCGAAGAGGAGAAAAATCTTTACATAGCCCCTCATCCGGTATGCTCTGGAAAGAGAACCTAAGCGGATGAGGGGAAGACACCCAGGAGCCGGTCTTCTGATTGTGCAGGATTCCATGCGTCGCTTCTATAAGGAAGGACAGCGGACATCATAGCCTGCTAAAAAACTTCCCCTATTCAGCAGCTCCGCAAGACCACATTAGACACATTTCGGAACCGCCTACCCGGCATTTCATCAGGGTGCACCTAAGTCGTGAAGTATACGCTCTCACCTCCATGGTCCGCTACATTACTTAAAGCTAGAATCTTATCTTATATTATATTAAACACGATCCTAAATATATACATCACTTTAAAAATCATGTTTTGACAACGTACATATATACCATATTTCTTAGTAAACTTAAGCATACCACATCTAGTGTAAAATACTTTTTAATATAATATAATTTATTTTATCTCAGCGCTTACGGCAGCCTTTATACAGCACCGAAGCAGACGATTTATTATTATTGTGACCAAGTACAATATCATTACAATAATACCATTCCGATATTTGTCTGCTCTCAACGTATACGTGTAGTGACCACGATTCATTTTCAATTAACTAGATAAAAATTGTTATTATTGTATAAATATACTGACAGAAATGTAAAAGTTATTTCCAAACTTACTTAATCTGCTCCAAGAACAACATGTATGCCCCTTGTGCTCCTCTGGGCCATTTCTTCTTGATAACTTGTAAATCGTTACAGTAACATCATTCCAATTTTTTGTCTGTCCTCAACATACACGTGTAATGACCGCGATTCATTTCTTCGGCCTTATGAAATATAGCGCTCATTACCTTGTACTTTTTTTTATTAATTGTCACATTACTCGTCAGTGTGACGTTAAGCCGATTATCGATAATTTTTTTAGAAACACCTATTTTTACAAAAATGTATAAATTGAGCTGTATTATGAGAACGGATAAGGTCGATTCGATTACGGTTTTCTTTTTCAGCACGGTACCCTCACATTCATTACAATTACCATTTATCGTTTCTCATTTCAAAAATTCTAAATCAATCAAAGTTTGCAAAGAGACAAGTTTTTTTCCTTTTTAATGTCGACTGTATAGGTAATATTAGCAAACAACTCTTTTCCAGCGTAGTTACACTGTAATTACTAGACTTCGGAACTTTATGCAAAATACTTAACTGAATATTAACTATCGAACAGTTTTAGAAGTCAATCGTTGTTCGTTAAAGAGTTATTAAAAGGTGAATTAAAAAGATTGAGATGCCATCTGTATATTTGCAAAATTGTAAAATATGCATTTTATGCAAAACATTCAGTTAAGTATTTTGCATAAACTTTCCGCAGTCTAGTAATTACACTTGGCATTTGAACAAGATATTACGTGCTTCAATTCTAATATATCATTTATGTCGGAATACGTCGATATTATAGTCGTAAAAAATTCCAAAACATCTTGTTGTGTTCGTCCTCCGAAGCAATCTCCGACAGATCTAACCGCAACAATGTTGCAATGCTTACGCTCAGCGTACGCACAGATAGCATCAGTCAATACGTTCGATACTTTATTTTTCAGTATTTGTTGCCTGATACGTACACAATGAATCGCACACTGCAATATGACATTAGCGTAATACAAAACACGATCATCATTGCGGAGGCCGTATATTTTCCATGTAACTATATTTTCTGGCGCCTCGCAACCATAATTCTGAACATCATCAATGATATAAGGTATGGCCCACCCACAGTCGCGAATTTTCACAGCCTTTTTTTCGGACGAATTGATTTGTTCTAGCTGAGATTTGAACATGGATCTCAGTCGATTATATTCTACAATGGCTCCCGAGTTTGCTTTTACAGATGCTGAATAGAAATTGATCAAATGTAGGCCTTCCAGTGTACTCACTCGTGACAGACCTACATAAGAATGACCATGACTGAACACACTCGTTCCTAGATCCATCATTGCATTTTTACACGTAATTCCTTGACTTTTGTATATAGTTATTCCATAACTGAGAGACAATGGAAATTGTGTCCGATGTACCACCATTTTGTGGAATACTTCGAATTTAATATCTAATTTCGTTATTGTGATTTCTTTGTTATCCGAAATAATTATTTTAATGGAATCAATACGATTTCCATCAATCAGAGTGATTAACTGCAACTATATTGCCTATCGTTCCATTGACAAATCCCAAAGTTACATCAATGTTTCGTCGAATCATCACTTTAGCGCCAATTTTAATCGCTATTACTCTTTGGATGCCAGCTATTTCCGAAACTTTGTCATCTTTGTCGGCCAAAATTTTGTGCACTTTTTTTCTCACTTTTTTTCTCTCTGCTGGAGCACAGTCTATATCATCTTCTGCTATAAGTAGAATTTCTTCATTGTCAATCATCGAAAATCATCATCTGTATCTATCGTATCAAAGATTTTATATAATCGTAAACATAAGTGTTACATTCGAAATCATAGATACCTCATCGATTATAAATAATTCGACATCATATGCCGCCTTTATAATCCAACTTGTGTTATTAGGTGTTAAATTTAATTCCTGCTGCTTGCTACTAGAGGGTGCTGGCTCCAACGCTGGCGAGTTTCGACGATGAAGTCATATGTCTTTTGTAGTTTAGA
>NW_017299157.1:65149-65495 GCF_001594075.2 Trachymyrmex cornetzi
GTTCTATATAATTTATAACAAGAGTTCCGCTTAATAAGTATTTTTAAACAATTTTTAAAAAATGGGGTGCTAACTTCTTATCGAAATTTGAGCTCGAATAGTTCTGAGCAGCTGAATAGCTTTATTTTGTGAATACCTAGAGTTCCTAATACATAAAAAACAATTTTGACATACAACAAAATTTAAAAAAAAAAAATTTTTTTTGAAAAAAAATTTTTTATACAATAGTTCTGTCACATGTTAATTGTCATTCTGTCTATTTCGAAAAGTTTTATGCGCTGTCGTACGAGCAATCTAACGGTGATCACCTCTCCTCGAAAATCAAGCAATCGACTGTCTTGGTCCA
>NW_017299157.1:65915-66717 GCF_001594075.2 Trachymyrmex cornetzi
CGATCCATCGGGAATGACAATTTCCTTGTTGTCATAGTAAAACTTGTTGTTTGTCGAATTTACATTGGCTAATGTATAGTACGTTTCAAAGTCCGTCAGATCGAGCTCGTAATCACCGTCATCCAAATCTACCGCCGGAAAGTAGCTTACGGCGAGGACCCTTACTCATGCTAGTCAATGTAAACGTCAGCGACATGTTTGAACGAGCACTGAGTCAAACAGCGCAATGTCTGTGCTTAAATTACTAATCAACCGATCGTAGAAACTGTAGACAAAGCTGCCCGCGATTGTTCTGATTGTAACGCTGATGAGGCGTGTGATTGTACTCGATTACACTGTTTGCTAGATATCGCTCGAGTTTATCGAAGATTACCGAAACTGTCAAAGTATACGACGCTATTCCCCCTTTTCGCATATGCCACCCAATGCGTACCGGGTCCCACGGCATTGTTTATATTTACGATACCGCTCTCGTTTCGACGTACTCCTTTAACCGGTAATGTAGTACGCATAAAGACACCTCTAAAATATGGAATGGGCATATGGTTTGCAAGTTGTTGCAGTTGCACATCGGTAGTTACTCCCCTCAGCATTTTTAACGGTTCATCGACGTTTTTTTTTCTACTCGCGACACCTCGTCCGCGCTTGTAGGGAGCGAGATAAACGCCGCGACCTTCCATGAGGCTATTATGACGTTGCAGTTCTTCCAGTTGACGCTGCGCTGCTTTGCTATCATTTACGGCCTTGGCGACTCCCGCCGCCCCGCCGACCAATGACCCGAGAACGCCGAGCAACGGGAGAA
>NW_017299157.1:68126-71066 GCF_001594075.2 Trachymyrmex cornetzi
ACAAATCTCGACGGCAAAGTACAAACCGATAAAGAGATGCGCAAGCATGGCAACATGCTGCCGGCCTCTATATGCGCGATCGTCTGCGGACCGTCAAATTGCGGCAAGACGAACGTGTTGATAAGCCTATTGGGAAGTCCGCACGGTGTAAGATTCGAGAACGTGTTCGTGTCGAACTCGAAATCGCTGCAATATCGATACCTGGCGAATCTGCTAGCTCCTATCGAAGAAATTGACTATTTTACGTTCTCCAATAACAGCGACGTCATTCCACCGAGCGAGGCGTTTCAGAATTCCATCTTTGATGACGTGGCTGCGACAAGCAGGACGCGTTAAGAGAGTACTTTGCAATGGGACAGCACGCGGACGTCGATTGCTTCTATCTCTGCCAGACGTATGTAAAGATACCCAAGCACCTTATCCGCGACAATGCATATCTATTGATCCTGTTGAAACAGGATGGTACCAATCTGAAACGCGTGTACAACGATCGCGTGAATACCGACATGCCGTAAGAGAATTTCTGCGATTTATGTCGTAAATATTGGCAGCATAAGTATGGATTTCTAGTAATTGACAAGGACAGTGCGCTTACCGATGGGCGATACAGAAAAGGATTTAATGACTTTGCAACACCGTGATGCAATCATTTGATATCGATACGTTGACATGGACAACAGCAAAGATCATGAGAAGGTAGCGAAGGAGATTGCGAAAACGAGTGATTCGATTCGCAAAAAGTACCGCGCTTTGAAGACTGGTAAAATGGATGAGGACATCGCATTGGAGAGACACTTCAAACCTATTATCGACCCGTTGAAACATATTGTCGAAAACACAGCTGACTCCTCCAAGGATCCTATCATGATCGAAACAATCTTTTCGGAGGAAGACGAGGAACCAAAACCCAAAAGGAAACGACCGAGTGCTTTGTACGATAATCCTATACAGGCTTCCACGCTTGTAAAGTTAATGTTGAATCGATCGAAAACCGTACTATCCGCTTTGAACGAAATGTCTGAAATAATACAGCCGCATGAGTTATCGCACGACCATGTTCCCTCCGTCGAAGAAATTTTCGAGGTTACCGATGAATAGCTCGTGACATCTATTCGACACCAGCTTCAAACATCCGAGGGTCAAGAAAAGTTGCAAACAAACTATGGTCCGTTAGTACAGAAATATATGAAAGCGGTCCTGAGCGGTAAGAAAGCCGTCAACATAGACGTTGTGTATGGAGTTTATTTCAGTGACGAGGGAACATGCTCGGCGACAAACTTATCACCTTGCACAAAAACGATGATATAATTATAGATGGGAAAAGATATGATGGAACAGTGGTCCTGTACGAGTTAATTTTCATGAAATTTCCCAACGAAAGTATCTGTACGGATGATAACGTACGCACCTACAGAAGCATTCTGCTGACGACAAACGTTCATAGACGCGGTCATAGCCCGAGTAATTAAGTAATGGGTAGTAAGGGATACAAGTATAAGAACATAATATAAATGTGTCATCTGGCGTTGATATCGTGGAGACTTTTACATGCCATGCGTTTTCCATCAGTGATCACTGTGCGGTATGTGCTGTGCTGCGCTTGCGGAACCGTTGCGTCGATCGCGAGTCTTTTTATATCGCAATTTAAAATCTATTTCGCCCGGTGATATTGAGGCTGAACTTGCCAGATTCGATTGGTCGCCTATCTTTAACTTTACTTGCGTCGACGAGATGGTCTTTTTTTTCGAGTCTGCGTTGCTTACCGTTTTCGATCGCCTTGCGCCGATTTCTTGCGGTCGCTCATCTAGGCCTCCTGCCCCGTGGATAAACGCTGCAGTGAGAAAATTGAACGCTCTTAAATCTCGAGCGCTAAATAGATTTCGGAGTACTCGATCCAATGTCGACTGGACCCGATATAAGGATATTCTTAACGCCACTGCTGCGACTGTTCGTCGGGAAAAAAAGGCATTCATCTCCTTACCCCTTTCCTCCAATTCCCCTCGGCATTTTTGGCGCAGTATCTCTCTTCTTGGTGCAATCTCCTCGGCTTCCCCATTAATTCCGAACCACCTACTTAATTCATCTCTTCTTAACAATTGTTTTATAGACTCTCTTCCTAGCCCCCTCTCCAGTTCCCCTT
This sequence comes from Trachymyrmex cornetzi, assembly GCF_001594075.2. NCBI lineage: Eukaryota > Metazoa > Arthropoda > Insecta > Hymenoptera > Formicidae > Trachymyrmex > Trachymyrmex cornetzi. The sequence continues at coordinate 70,267 of NW_017299157.1, forward strand.
CATCCCCTCTACTCACTTCTCCTACAGATCCTGACAATTCTGATTCCTTTTCTTTCACTCCTATTACTGGTACTTGCCTCTATAATATCCTAAAGCATATAAAACTTACTTCCGCTGGTCCCTACGACATATCTGGTCATATGTGCTCCTTCTATGTCTTCCACAAAATCTTGCTCCTTTACTACATGTACTTAATTATTCTTTGTCCTCTAATACTTTCCCCACAGCCTGGAAGAAATCAGTGGTGATTCCCATCCCTAAAACCAATAACCCCTCTTCCCCCTCCTCCTTTCGTCCTATATCTATCCCTCCTTTTTTGTCTAAGTTATTGGAACGTGTATGTTTTAACCAACTAAATGATTTCCTCAAGAAATCCAATGCAATTCCTGAATGTCAGTCCGGTTTTCGCAATTCTTACAGCACCACTACCGAGTTGCTACACTTGTCTAATGCGGTGTTGAATAGTTTTGACTCGGGAAAATTAGCATCTATTATCGCTCTTGATTAACATTCGACACAGTGTGACGTTCTGCGTATCACGCCTCACTTAAATTTATTCTTTTACCTAGATGTTAACCAGCATTTACACGTGTATCCTGTATCTTACACGTATTTTCATTTACATATACTATACTTACATATACTATATATACTATGCCTACTTACATATACTATACCTACTTACATATACTGTACTTATATATACTACATTACACTTATAGCGTTTTCGATTGGGGTGCACTGGCTGCACTCAGTGTCAAGAGCGTGTTCGATTGGCAGTGCCAATGCGCACTTGGCTA
>NW_017299157.1:74363-75954 GCF_001594075.2 Trachymyrmex cornetzi
TGTTGTGGTATATGTTCGACATTCATACCATCTGTGTGTCGTGGTATATGTTCGACATTCATACTATCTGTGTGTTGTGGTATATGTTCGACATTCATACCATCCGTGTATTGTGGTATATGTTCGACATTCATACCATCCGTGTGTTGTAGTATATGTTCGACATTCATACCATCTGCATGTTGCAGTACATTTATAGATGGAATAGCATTTCGTTCTAAAGTTCTTCTTGTTGGAGAATTAGTGTAATCTTCATTACGAAAATGCTGATAGCAAATTCTTAATTTTTTAAGTTCTTTTTCGTCCTCTATTACTTTCATGTTCAATTCCTTAAACCATTGCTTGTGGCGTTCAATATCTTTTGGAAACATATGAGATGGAACGTTTTGTCCCGACAAACATCCCGGGATACAACAGGCTCGCACCATCTTAAGTTCTAATATTACAATATTACTATATCAGTTGTTTATACAAAATTATTATGTAGTTTTTTTTACTGTATACTCACGTGTATTGTTCGTGATCGCTCTATGGAGAGAGAGGGATGAAGAGGGAGATAGAGACACTTAAACAGACTCTTAGAGATATTTAAACTCGAGTCGTCCACGCAAACACACCAAAACACACGTGAACACCTTGTGACACCTTGTAGATAACGCGTCCATATTGATTTTAACAGTCATATTGAATATTAGTTCCATATTTCTGGATGACATAAGGTGAGGGCACCACTAACGGTGGTACCAGCAGTTACGAGGCCCTGACTTCACTTGTGTATCTGCAAGTGAGTCTCGCTTCGCTTTCCCTTTCTCCACGCAGGTTGTTGGTGGGGAAGGAGCTGTATGCAATGCGGGATTTAGAGGAATTAGCTTTGGTAAGGTTAGACATGGTAACTGTCATGTCGATAAATGGTTTGTTGGTAACTAGCAGATATGGTAACTTGGGTACGTCGGTAAGTTGTGTGTTGGTAATAGGTAAGTCGAGGGATGGTATGTTACCGACAGTGAGGTGGGTAAGTAAAATGAAGCATCGGTAATTGGTAAGTTGTGAGATGATATGTTACCGACAGTGAAGCGGGTAAGTAAAGGTATAGTGTGCGTACAGGTATTGTATATGCATAGGTATAATATGTATACGAATATAGTATGTGTATGAGTATAGTATATGTAACCAGGAAGTTTGATATAGGATGCGTGGATCATTGATCACAAAATATTCGATTATAATATTACGCTTTATACGGCGCTTTCATACATTTAATTATAATATTACGCTTTATACGGCGCAACAGGTAATACATAGTTAGTAAATATAATTCTTAAGTCGTGAAGAATTCGTGTATATAACGCTATTGTATGATTAACATAGTATAGGGTATAGAAAGTGTGTGTAATACAATTGCATGATTAATATGATATAGGATACAAAAAGATCGCGTGTAACGCAATTACATGATTAGAGCAAAATCTTATAACTAGCGATTATAATTCTTGTGAAAATACGTGCAAGATACGGGATACATGTGTAAATAATGGTTAACATCTAGGTAAAAGAATAAATTTAAGTGAGGCGTGATACGCGGAACGTCACA
>NW_017299157.1:77072-78021 GCF_001594075.2 Trachymyrmex cornetzi
GCTAACAAAGCAACTATATTTTGATGAAATTGCATTTTTGCAGGTGTTTTGTATCATATTACATTGATGATGTCATCGCAAAGTATGTCCTTGAAAAAATTTCGTATATTACGCTGACATAGCAGTTGTATGTTTGCAAATGTTGCATTTTTGCAGATGTTAAATTGATGATGCATTCCCGAATATGTCCTTGAAAAAATTTCTTATATTACGTTGACAAAGCAGTTATATATTTGCAAATGTTGCATTTTTGCTGTATTAGGTTACATTGATGTCATCATCGGATGCGTCTTTTATTCTAAGGGGTGCACTTTCGCACGTGTTAAATTGATGATGTCATCGCAAATCATGTCGTAACATGTTGAATATCCTTGAAAAAATTTCTTATATTACGCTGACAAAGCAGTTATATATTTGCAAATGTAGTATTTTTCGCTGTATTAGATTACATTGATGTCATCACCGGATGTGTCGTTTATTGTAAGGGGTGCATTTTGCACGTGTGTCAAAAATGATGATGTCATCGCAAAACATATTGCAACATGTCGAATGCCCTTGAAAAAAATTTTTGCATTACGCTGACAAAGTTGCATTGGAACTTGCAAATTTGCAGACGCTGCAATTTGCAATATTAGATTACATTGATGTCATCACCAGATGTGTCTAAAAAATTTTTCTGTTACAAGAATTGTTGGAGGGGATATGATTAAATAGAGAATGGAATAACGATACTGCGTCAGTCGTTCCGACAGATTCGTTTTGCAGTGATCTCCAGTGCTATGGATTCTTACGTTCAACATGAACCGCGCAAGTAAGTATTTCAATTGTATTTGTGAAAAATTTTTCTCTATAGATTACTCATTCGTTTGTTCTTCTTCATTACAGCGCGTCTTCTCGTACAATTTTGAGAAGAATATTCGCATTGACACCGACAGCGTACAAGTTTCTA
>NW_017299157.1:78912-81995 GCF_001594075.2 Trachymyrmex cornetzi
GCGTTATTCGATAACGCGCCGCGATGACGATATACCACGCGGGCCCCGTAATTCTCTCCTCTCCCCGCGCGAATTTCTCGCGACGTTATCCTCGCACACCCTATAATACTCCTCTCGACGTCACCCCCCTCATTATGTGACGTCATCTCTCTCCCCCTGTGACACCATCCCCTCACCCTGTGATGTCACCCCTTCCCTCCCTTGTGATGTTATCCCCCTCACCTTGTGACGTAACTGTTTATGACGTCATCCCCCTCCCGCCCCTGTGACGTCATCCCCCACGCCCTGTAACGTCATCCCCCTCGCCCTGTGACGTCACCCCTTCCTCCCTTGTGACGTCACCATTTATGACTTCATCACCTCCCCTCTCCCCTGTGACGTCACCCCACACGCCCTGTGACGTCACCCCTCCCTCCTCTGTGACGTCACCCCTCCCTCCTCTGTGACGTCACCCTGAAACCGGAGGCTACGCACCGGCTTCATCCCGGATCGGCGCGACCAACCGAGAAAAGGTAGAAAATATATTGAAATAAAGACATGTAAATATAGTAGATTAGTAATAGAAATAGTAATAGAGTGTGAGAAAAGAAAATATGTAAGAAAAAGAAAAAGGTTAATTAGGATTAAGTTGTAAATAATCGTTAGAGGCCCATAAGGCTACAAAACCGTAGACACGGTGTCAATTTGATGAATAATTATATAACGGGTGACGGGAAAATACTAGAGTATTAAAATAAAATAGATATAAAATGAACCAGAATTATTATTGAATAAACTGACCATCAGAGTCATTAATTGGATTAATAGAGTTGAGTAAAATGTTAACGAATTCGAGATTATACCGGGTGTTCTGAGGAAAACTGTTATGAGGTAGTTAAAATTAGAATATTGAGTAAACTCACCGTGAATATTATTGGGAGCACCGTTAGAATACGGAAAAGTAGTTATGAGTTATAGATTATACCGGGTGATCGGATAAAAGTGTTGAGTAATAATTATTGTTGGCGGATCGCGAAATGCGACCGTAGTGTTTCATTTGAAGGTTAATATAGGATGTTGGTTAAATCAAATCAATGGGATCATCAAACATATCGGGTGACCATAAATTATTGTTATTACATAGATATATTAAGAATTGGAATAAACGGAACCGTAGGGTTGACAGATACCATTAATAAAGATAATTGAGACTAGTAGAGCGAACCGAATATAACGGGTAGTCAATGAAAAACTGTTATTAAATACATTAAGCGAGCGGATCGTGAAAAGCGACCGTTATTATAATGAGGAACCTGTAAGAAAGAGGAATGAGCGCATATTGAGTGAATACGTATACCGGGTGTGTGCGTAAGAATGTTATTGTAAGTGAAAGGTGACGGAGTGGGAAAAGCCACCGTCATTGCTTGTATGAACACGAGATAAGACAGTACTTAGAGTTTTGAGTCGATTCATATACCGAGTGTCGGTAAATAATGTTAAGTAGAAATAAAAGTAGACGGATTGGGAAAAGCCACCGTAGTTACCTTGTTGAACATTGAACTAGAGCCTATGTAAAGTTTTGAGTTGATCGAAATACCGAGTGTCGGTAATTAATGGTAATGATAAGCGAAAGTAGAGGGATCGGAATAACCGACCGTCATTGTGCTAGATAACACCGACAGAGTGTAATGTACAAATTTTAGATCGATCCGATAACCGGAAGTAGGAAAATTACTGTTATCGTACCGATAGAGTCACGTAGCGGGAGATCTAAGGTTAGTATGTAATGTATATAATGTATATAGGATAAAGGGGAGTGCAGCCGATAAGTTGAAAACCTGTAAATAAAGAATTAATTAGCAATTAACGATACTTACCTGTAACTCCAGCGGGAGAAGACCAGCGGCTGCATTTCCATTGATGTATTGTACCCGAAAATAAAGAAAAGGGGTAATTAAAAATTAATATAATGTAATAATAATGCAGGAAATATAGTAAGCGGCGTAGTTAGTAAGAATTCAGCTAACGCTGCGAGCGCGTCGAGTGCGCATGTCGTATAGAGAGGGTAGAGCACTAGAGAAGGGAGCTGAGGTGATATAAGCGAGAGCGCGGAAGGAATCAAGGCTGTCCGCCGGGAAATTTTACGGGATACGCCGAGAATCAAGTATAATGAGGCTTTTGCTTTTTGTCTGCGAGAGAGGAAAAAGTAGTTACGGCATTTTTGCCGGGGCTTGTTCGTAATAGGCTTTTGTCCGCCGTGAGAATTAAGATGTAATGTGATTAATTAGAAGGCTGTCCGCCGGGAAATTTTACGGGATACGCCGAGAATCAAGTATAATAGGGCTTTGGCATTTTGTCCGCCGTAAGATTAAAGGAAGTATAGGCTTTTTGTCCGCCGGGAAGTAAGAGTAAGGCCTTGGCTGCGCGCCGGGAAGTGAGAGTAATTTTGTGCCGACTTGTGATGCCGAAGGTTATAGGCATTTTGCCAGTTAGGCTGTTCGCCGCGAGAATTGAGAAATGTAACGTATAAAAGGCTGTTCGCCGTGAGGATTGAGAGAGTGAGGCTTTGGCTGTCCGTTGGGAAATTTAACTGTAAAACCGGAGCGTACCGGGATCAATGTAAACTATGAAAGAGTGCTACGACTAATAAATTGTGATTAGTTTCCTGCAATTACCGCTGAAAATTTATTACGAAACCTATCCTGCGTTATAATTAAGACACACTGGAGCGGATGGCTCGGGAACCGCAACGAGACAACTTAAGGGAGTACCTAGCGTACGAATCAATACCTTCTCCTTTGGAGGTCAAAAGGAGTGGCGACCGGAGACATTGAGACGACAAGGGACCGAACGGTACGATTATCGATTAAGGTTCAGTCACAACCCCTCCCTCCTCTGTGACGTCACTATTTATGACGTCATCCTCCTCCCTCCCCCTGTGACGTCACCCCCCTCACCCTGTGACGTCACCCCATCCCCCTCTGTACGAGTTTTCGCTCTTGCAGAGCACAACCAAGCATTCATTGGCTATCAAGACGGCTACTCAGCTCGAGAAGCCTCGCTACGTCATCTTCGCTTTGCAAACAGGCCGAAAAAACATCATG
>NW_017299157.1:82933-83658 GCF_001594075.2 Trachymyrmex cornetzi
GGAAGGACGGGATGGTCCCGTACAGCGAGGCGAAACGCCTGATCACGGCGGCTGTATTTGAAGATGATGCTATCGTGTACGTCAAGGGACGTGAAAACGAACGTGGCTATGGAACTTGCTTCTGGACGGAAAACGAGAACGCATGTACATTAGAGACATTAGACGCAGTGTACGCAGACATGGAATCATTGACTACTCTGGATGTTCCTAATACTATTCGATGTGGACAACATATTAAGATCTGCGCGTTACAAAATGTATTTAAAATATATAACTGGTGGTTGCAAAAGAATTTTTAAATAAAAATACGTTAACGTATTGATTACTTATTTCTTTTTCTCTTCCTTTGTAATACATATACTTGTACGTTTGAACGTGTATGTGCGAACGTATATGTATAGATGTGTATGTATGATCGTGAATGTATGAACGTGTATGTATTAACGTGTATGTATGAACGTGTACATATAAACGTGTACGTATGAACGTGTATGTATGAACGTGTATGTATGTATTAACGTGTATGTACGAACGTGCATTTACGAACGTGTATGTACGAACGTGTATGTATAAACGTGTACGTATAAACGTGTATGTATGAACGTGTATGTATGAACGTGTAAGTATGAACGTGTATGTATGAACGTGACATGTTCGATCTGACAGTGCATACGAGGTGTGATCAAAAAGTAAGGTGACTTTTTGAATTTCGCGCGCTCTGTACA
>NW_017299157.1:84167-86425 GCF_001594075.2 Trachymyrmex cornetzi
TCAAGGCAATACCCAAAAGTGCATTTCAGAAGTGTTTTGACGACTGGAAAAAGCGCTGGCACAAGTGCATTGTACCAGAGGGGGATTATTTTGAAGGGGATAACATAATTTTGGATGAATAAATGAATATTTTTTTATAAAAATAAAAAGTCACCTTACTTTTTGATCACACCTCGTATATGCAATGTATATAGGCAGTGTATAAGGTTTTTTTCATTCAATTGTAAGCTTCAATTACGAGCGTTAAGACATGGATCGAGTAAGAGACTACATACACTGAAAGTCGGTCGAACGAAAGGGGTACCGTCTCTTGCCGGAAGGTCCACCAAGTCCACCGCCGAAGAAGAAGGAGGAAGCGAGATATTGGGAATGTCCTGGGGAAAAACCATCAAAGTCGTCATCGAAGGAAGAACCGAGATATTGGGAATGCCCTGGGGAAAAAGCATCAAAGTCGTCAACATCATCAACGTCACCAATGCCATCGAAATATAAACCATAAAGTATAAACATTGATAAACTCGCGAATAAAGAAATTACGTAGAAAAACGCGATACAACATTGATAAACTCGCGAACAAAGAAAATACGTAGAAAAAAACGCGATAAAACGTATCACGACACGTTCGCAATTCTTGGAAAAAAATGGGGAGTGATTACCCCCCCTTCGATTCTAAAAGTTTTACCATATACGCCGCAATTTACGCGGGTACAATTAGTCTTGCGATACCCACTTGTATGGACGGTTGAAAAATGTACTTCGCCAAATAGAGCAATACATCGTACGAAACGAAGGACCGCAGTAACATGTAAGTTTTAATATAATATATTATAGGACCGTACATGTGATAACACAAACTATAGAATTCAAAGCCTTTACACGGTCTAGCTGGATCTTAATGCTTGTATGATTCTTATGTGAATTTATATACTACGTATGTAGTCCCACAGAAACGCGCGCCGAAAAATTTCCGGTCTTGAAACGCTAACTCTACTAAACTACCGTAGTATTATCACGAGTTAAAATTGACTAGCAATTTTTAACTATTTTTTTGATGCTTATTCGCATCTTCTAAACGATCTTAATAATGATGAATAACATATTAAAAACTGTAAATAATTAATTCTTATTGCGAAAAATATTACCTCGGCCGGGAGTCGAACCCGGATCTCTTGCAATCCGTGCGAGCGTCCTGAGCCTTTAGACTACCGAGGCCTTAGTAATATTCTTCGCAATAATTGGCATATGAAGGAACAACGTCTCTTTAGGCGATTCACATAAGAATCATACAAGCATTAAGATTCAGCTAGACCGTGTAAAGGCTTTGAATTCTACAGTTTGTGTTATCACATGTACGGTCCTATAATATATTATATTATTTATTTAAGTCGCCTAAAGAGACGTTGTTCCTTCATATGCCAATTATTGCGAAGAATATTACTAAGGCCTCGGTAGTCTAAAGGCTCAGGACGCTCGCACGGATTGCAAGAGATCCGGGTTCGACTCCCGGCCGAGGTAATATTTTTCGCAATAAGAATTAATTATTTACAGTTTTTAATATGTTATTCATCATTATTAAGATCGTTTAGAAGATGCGAATAAGCATCAAAAAAATAGTTAAAAATTGCTAGTCAATTTTAACTCGTGATAATACTACGGTAGTTTAGTAGAGTTAGCGTTTCAAGACCGGAAATTTTTCGGCGCGCGTTTCTGTGGGACTACATACGTAGTATATAAATTCACATAAGAATCATACAAGCATTAAGATCCAGCTAGACCGTGTAAAGGCTTTGAATTCTATGTAAGTTTTAATTCTATACGCAAAAAAAAAACGTTTTTTTTTAACATTACGTACGTACACAGTATAGAGCATCGCGCGGTGCGTTTACTGAGCAGACGTTACAATCTGACGGCTACGGGCTACAAGTATTTGAAGTTGAAATCAGCGTTGGTTAGGTTCCACCAAGTTACGTGGAAATCGCCCTGAGAGTTCATCGCGCACACGAACTGTCACTGTCTCTCGAAACGTGGAAGGGCCTCTACGAGCAGCGATGGAATATTTACAAAATGTTGCGAAACGAACACAAAGACAATTTTATAAGCGTTGGACTGCTAACCGTTAGAGTTTGCACGCTGAACGATGCTACGCTCGTACGCCTCGATTCTTCATCCATACGCATTACGATGACCGAAACGACGCTACGCCGCATGTTTGCGTTTGACGAATGTATCGATGTAACGTTTGAACGATTAGTTCGACT
>NW_017299157.1:87458-91149 GCF_001594075.2 Trachymyrmex cornetzi
GGGGAGCCAAATGTGCATCACTGGCATAGAGTCTGGAGCGGTAATGGGGGGACAGTAAGCGTCTCCTAAAAAATCTGGCCGAAAAGGGCAATTGATTCCGAGCGCTGAACTTTATACTCACGCAACATTTTCTATCTTAATCGGTCCGTCCAAACGGGATTGATCCATACTGGTTGATGGCAAAGAATGATCCGTAAAGGAGTAAATGTTTCTTAGTCGTCCAATATCAACCAGGATAATAAATCTATCGGCTCTTACTTTATCTTGTAACTTAATGTACGCAAAATGCCGGAATATACTTTGAACGAAATTTTTGATATTGTTCTGGTACTTAGAGAATGCCATAATAATTATCGACAAACAGCGGTATTGTATCGTAATCGATTTCCTCATAGACGACATCCAAATCATTGTACGATTTCCAAACTTGTATAGCGTCAACGACAATGTCAACGTCAATAACGACAAAGATGTCATATTAACGTACCAGAAAGGGATGATCCAACAGTACTTGCCCTATTGGGAATGATAGCTATTAATCCACGCGTGTCAACGAGGCAAATCGAAAGAGAATTAGGTATTCCAAAATCAACAAGTCACATGATCTTGACCACTCATAACTTCTATCTTTACCATATCACTTTGGCACAACAATTAACACTCAATGATTTTTAACAAAGACTAGAATTTTGTAGGTGGGCACAAATAATGTTAAATCGTGATCAAAGATTTGTTTTATTTAGTGATGAAGCAACTTTTCACAACACTGGACAATTAAATCGACATAATTCTCATTATTAGTCTGTTGAAAACCCACGTTGGAATAGAGAAGTTAATCATTAACATCGCTGGAGCCTCATTGGTGTGGCATATTAAATGGAAACCTTATCGGCCCTTATTTCTTTGACGAAAACGTTAATGGTAATAATTATTTACACTTTCAACAACAAATCTTACCGGCGTTGATGGAAGATATCGATCTAGATACAAGACAACGTATGTTCTTTCAACAGGATGGTGCGCCTGCGTATTGGAGTAGAAGAGATAGAAACCATTTAGATCTCACATTCCTAGGTAGATGGATAGGACGCGATGGACCAGTGTCATGGTGTCCTAGATCTCCAGACTTGTCGAGTCTAGACTTCTTTTTATGGGGATATTTGAAAAACGTAGTATATTCAAAAACACCCACAACAAGAGAGAACATGATGGAGCGTACCAGGTATGTAAATATAAAACCGGACTTTACCAATAGATGGCCATTGCTGTCAATGTAGTTGCCGTCAGACCGCGTCACTGACGCCATTTCCTTGTTCTGACATCTGACAAAAATTTTCAACTCACAACGGTACAAGTTTCATACAACAGTATAGTTTGTAATAGTTTGAACATGTCGAATTTTGTACCTGGAAACTACGAATTGCGGACAGTATTGATTTTCTGTTACCATTTGAAGAAAACTGCTGCAGAATCGCATCGAATACTTGCCGAAGCTTACGGTGAGCATGCTCCTGATAAATCACAGTGCTTTGAGTGGATTAAAAAATTCAAAAATTACGATTTTGACATGAGAAACGAAGAACGTGGAGAACGACCGAAAAAGTTTGAAGACAGCGAATTGCAAGCATTGTTGGATGAGGATGACGTTCAAACTCAACAACTCGCGGATCAATAGAATGTGACACGAGAAGCCGTCTCCATACGTTTGAAATCCATGGGAAAGATCCAGAAGATGGGAAAATGGATTCCACATGAACTGGATGAAAAACAGAAGGAAAACCGAAAAACCACTTGCGAAATGTTGCTGACCAGGTACAAAAGAAAGTAATTTCTCCATCGAATTGTGACTGGCGATGAAAAGTGGATATATTTTGAGAACCTTAAGCTAAATGATCATGGTCGATCATGTCGATGGTCCGCCTAATTCTAGGCCTAGAATTAGGCGAACCATCGACATCGACTGCAAGGCAAAATCGCTATGGACGGAAGACAATTCTCTGTGTTTGGTGGGATCTATTATGAGCTGCTAAAACCTGGCGAAACCGTAATACTGAACGCTACCGACAACAAATGATCAATTTGAATCAAGCTTTGCGTGAAAAACGACCGGAATATCAAAAAAGGCAACACAAAGTGATTTTGCTTCATGATAATGCACCATCACACACAACAAAACTGGTAAAGGAAACGATTGAGGCGTTTGGTTGGGAAATACTTTCGCATGCGGCTTACTCTCCAGAATTGGCTCCGTCCGATTACTACTTATTTGCATCGATGGGACACGCATTTGCTCAGCAGCGTTTCACTTCTTACGAAGATGTACGAAAATGGCTGGATGACTGGTTTAGCTCAAAAGAGCAACAATTTTTTTGGCGTGGCATCCACAAATTCACACAGGTGGGAAAAATGTATAGCTAGTGATGGGCAATACTTCAAATAAAATTTTTTTTATCATTTTCATGCAATAAACTTGTATTTTCCATTAAAAAATTCCGATTTCATATTTACCTACCTGGTATAACTCTTGCCTGCAGCAGCATTCCAAGAAATATACTTTTATCGACAGTTGACAGTTTTGAACGTCAAGTTCTATTATGTGCGAATAATAATGGACAGATATTCGAACACTTATTAAGATCATAATCATTTCTCATGAAGAATAGATTCTGATATGAATCGACCGGATCAGGCCCGATCTTGCTTTAATCGGCCGGATCAGCCCCGATCTTGCTTTAGTCGGCCGGATCAGCCCCGATCTTGCTTTAATCGGCCGGAACAGTCTCGATCTTGCTTTAATCGTCCGGATCAGTCCCGATCTTTCGTTATAACTTAACTAGTACTTAACGAAAAGTAACTTAATTATAGTGTTTTGGAAAGCTCTCGAGATGAGCTGTAAGAATGTGCAATGAGAAATAAGGGGTTCCATTTAAAAAATTAAAGGTGACCTTCACGTGACTTTCAGAGGACTATCCAAGGTCAAATCGATGGCACTATCTTATGTCCCCCTTCGAGTCAAACAACTTTTGTCTGAAATATTTTTGTCTACTGGGTTCAGTTTTCGAGATACTTGGCTGGATCATTTAAAATGGGACACCTTGTATATTCCATTTGCAACTTCTTTGTCCTTTTGTCTACCCCTATCGAACTGCAACATCGACGACGTGTCACCGATCACTTAAAAAAAATCGTTTTCGACGCTTAACGTGTCAGCGATCTCGCGGTTCTTCCTAGATAAATTTGGAGACACTGTTTGTGTCTCGGCGCTAAGCTACGCGCAGCGCCACTACTGTGGCTACTTTACGCGAGCCGACGAGTTACGGCAGATCGAGATTATCGTATCTCAATAAGGGCTGAATCGATCAAGTTCTAAGTGTGCTCAATTGATTGCAACTGCTCGGGATATATAATGGAAGTGTTTTTATTTTTCTCTACGTGCTCTACGAGCGGAGATATTGCGACGCAAAATACGAATTTGAAACTTTTATACAGGGTAACCCATTTTAACTTAGACAGCCAAATAATTCGAAACATCGCGATTATATAAAAAAATTTTTTAAACAAAAATTGTTGGATATGAAGGGGCTGATTGAACTATGACTTTGACAATAACCTTGATCTTTATTTTCAAGGTCATTTGAAGGTCAAGGTCATTTTTTTAAATGGGAAGCCTCATTTTTCGTTGAATATTCTT
>NW_017299157.1:95356-96448 GCF_001594075.2 Trachymyrmex cornetzi
ATTATTATTATGTATGAGCCCTTTTTTACGAAATTCATTTTCAGGTATTATTAAAATTGGTGCGACTGGTCGACTTTACCTCAACTGACTAAACTAATAGAAACTTTATTTTTGAAAGCTGGACCAGTTTGGTATAGCAATCCAGAAAACATCAAAAAAATTTTCTGGAATGGAATTTACGGAAGAATGTTTGGAACAAAATTTGGGACTTTGTCAAATTCACTTATGGTTTACATCTCTGTTTAACTACAGCGAACAATTTCCCAAGTCTGTCAGGAGCTATTGCATATCCATTCTGAAGTATTATATGTAACAAACACAAGTAATATTGTTATCTATGTATTATTATGTTTGAGGCCATTTTTATAAAATTCGTTTTGAGGTATTATTGGTGCCACTCGTCGACTTTACCTCAACTGACTAAACTACTAAAAACTTTACTTTTGAAAGCTGGACCAGTTTGGTATAGCAACTGTATTTGAATCATACTGTAAGACTGATTATTGAAGCATCTTCTCGTTTGTCTAAGAAAGAATTGCAATCGCATTTGTATTTTTGGTGACATTATGTTGAACAGGAATTTAAATGAGTTGTACAGATAATTGTTTTAAATAAAAAGTAAAAACTGTAAACGGTGGATAATTTAATTTTTGTAGAGCACTCATTTAGGAATATGTGTGAGAGAGCGTATAATTAACTTAGTAGACGGACGCTAATTATTATTTATTTCGTTTGACAGAGAAAAAATATTCAAAGCTTTGTTACGATCTTACCAAGCTTACTCCTGAAACCGAACGTAAATGATATCTTAATTCGACGATCAGTTAAATTTTACGTTTTAAGGAATGGATCCGAGAAGGATTGATAAGTAAACATGAGTTTATTATCGGGTAAATTATATAGGCATGTAGGCAACCGGACTTACTAAGTAGATAGATAGATAGCTATACAGGGTGTTCCATTTTAAACGATCCAGCCAAATATCTCGAAAACTAAATCCAGTAGACAAAAATGTTTCAGGCAAAAGTTTGACTCGAAGGGCGACATAAGATGGTGCATCGATTTGACCTTGGATAGTCCTCTGAAGGTCAC
>NW_017299157.1:97864-98326 GCF_001594075.2 Trachymyrmex cornetzi
CTACCTGGGAATGTGAGATCTAAATAGTTTCTAACTCTTCTACTCCAGTAGGCAATCGCACCAACCTGTTGAAAGAACATACGTTGTCTTGTATCCAGATCGATATCTTCAAGCTACGCCGGCAATTTTTGTTGTAGAAAGTGTAAATAATTATTATCATTAATATTTTCGTCAAAGATATAAGGACCGATAAGGTTTCCGTTTAATATGCCACACCATACAATGAGGCTCCCGTGATGTTGATGATTAACTTCTCTATACAACCGTTTGTTTTCAACAGACCAATAATGAGAATTATGTCGATTTAATTGTCCAGTGTTGTGAAAAATTGCTTCATCAATAAATAAAACAAATCTGAAAAATGTTCGATCACGATTTAACATTATTTGTCCACCTACAAAATTCTAGTCTTTGTTGAAAATCATTGAATGTTAATTGTTGTGCCAAAGTGATATGGTAGGG
>NW_017299157.1:99890-100667 GCF_001594075.2 Trachymyrmex cornetzi
CACCCTCCAATTCCTTCATTTCTCCCACATATGCTCCCACTATTCCACTCCACTCCCACATAACTTACATTTCTTCCCCTCCTCTCCTTCCCAATATCTCCCTTCCCTCATCTCATTCCCCAATCTGAATCTCGCCACCCTCCTCCATCTCCTCTCCCCCATCCCTTTTTTAAATATGCCGGTATCCCTTCCCCTTTTAACCCATCCATACCATCTGTTATATCTCGCTACCCTTATTTTCTCCCATCTTTCCTCCTTCTGTTTCTCCTTGTCCTTTTCCTGCAACTCTTCAATCTTGATCTCGCCTTCTAATTCTTCCCCTTGTCATCTTCCTAACTCTACCTCCCTATCCCTAAAATATTGTCCCCTTTTTCCCTCCCATCCTTCTAACCTTTTCCCCTTCCTTATATTCTCCCCATCTCATCCAAACATAACCGCGCCAACAACCTTCCCCCTTCCCCCTTCAATCTCTCCTCAAATGCCCACGCTCTTTTTCCCGCTCTACCTCTTAAATTTCCTCTTTGTATTTCCTCCCTTATCATATAACCTAGTGTTCCTCCCTCCACCCACCTTAAATACCTATCTTTTAATCTCTCCATCCTCCCCCCTCTCTCTTTCCATCCCCATATTTCCACCCCACAACTAACCATCGCCCATATTAACGCATCAAACAACCATACCCTCTTCTTCTAATCCTTACCAAATCTCCTTTTTCCGATCCCCCATACCTGTCCCATCACTGTCGCTGCTTTCGCCACCCTTTCCTTTACACGCTCC
>NW_017299157.1:102159-108981 GCF_001594075.2 Trachymyrmex cornetzi
CTTCCCATCTCTTCTTCTAGGTCCGCCATCACTAAATTAAACAGCAGATGACTCAGCGGGCACCCCTGTTTTAGCCCCCTCGTCGTCCAAAAACTTTCCCCTACTTCCCCCCTCCCACTCTCACCCTTCTCTTCGTTTCTCTCAAAATCTCATCCACCCTTTCCACCAGCCCTTCCTTTACCCCCCTCAGCCTTAACGCTTCCACCAATACTCCCCTATCCACCGAATCAATCGCCGCTTTTAAGTCCACAAATAAGGCCACCAATTTTCCCTCTTTTTTCCTTATCTGTCTGTTTATTAAGTAATTCAACACAAAAACATTATTCAATGTCCCCATCCCTTTTTTGGAGCCCGTTTGATTCGATGGAATCAATCCCTTCCCTTCCACCTCCTCTCTTACCCTTTACGACAATGCCGCCGTATATATTTTATACATAGTCGGCATTATCGACACCCCCCTATAGTCCCTTACCTCCTCTCCCTGCCCTTTATTCCTTACCGACACCACCACCTCCTTCTTCCATTCCTCCGGCCATCCTTCCCCTTTCCATACCTCATTACATTCCCTCCATTCCTCCATACCCTCCCCCTCATACTTCCATACCTCGTTTGGAATCCCATCCACCCTCATTGCTTTCCCATCCTTAAATTCCTAATCATCCTTCTAATTTCCTCTCTACTCAAATCCATTTCTGTCCCACGCCTACTCCTTTCCCCTTCTCCCCTTACCACTCTCCCTTCCACCCCTCCCAATAATTCTTTAAAATATTCCTCCCACTCCCTCATCTCTATCCCCTTATTTATTCCCTTCCACTTCTTCCTTTCCCTGTTTACTATTTCCCATACCAGTCCCTCATTCTTCGCTCCCTCCACTTTTCTTTCACACCTCTCATTCTCCTCTTTTTTCTTATTCCCACATAGCTCCTTATACTCCCTTTTTTGTTTCCTGTACTCTTCCCCCTCCCCCCTTACCCTTCTTCCTCCATTCCCTTAATACCCTTCTCACCTCAACCTTCTTTTCTTTACACTCTCCATCCCACCATCCTCTTCCCTTCCTTTCTTTCCCTCTCTCCTTTTCTATGCTTCCCAATATCTCCCTTATTCTCTCTCCCATTTCCTTCATCCTCTCATTGCAATCCCCCTTCCTCCATTCCAACCTCCCTACCCTCTCTCTAAATACCTCCCTACCTCCCTCATCCCATACTCCCCTATTTGCCCCTCTCCCCTCCCCGCCCTTTACCCACTTCCTGTCACTTCCTCTCCTCAGTGATACTATCAACGGGTGATGATCCGAATGTATTTCCTCCACAATTTCCATACTCTCTATCCCCTCTCTCGTCCCTCATCGACCAATACGTAGTTAATCACTGAGTCCCCCCTTCCCCCTGTATATGTCCAATTTCTTTCTCATCCCCTTTCACATTTCCATTCCATTTAAAATCGACCAACCCTTCTCTCTTATAACTTCTACTAACTCGTTTCCCTCCTTGTTCTTCTTATTATCCATTGGACTTCTTTCCTCTTCCTCCTCACCCTCATTCTCTACCCTTATTCTTCCTCTTCTCCCTGTTCTCGCATTAAAATCCCCCCCCCCAAATCACTGTTTTTTACTTTCTTTTTACTCTCCATTCCTTTATATTCTCCAGCTTACTTTCTAAATCCATATTAACATACACTCCCACTATCCTTATCCTATTCTCACCTACCCTCATCATTCCCGCCATCATTCCCTCTACTTCTTTCTTTTCCTCCACCCCCTCATAACAATCCCTTTTAATACCCATCAACATTCCCCCCATTGCCCTTCCTTTTTTATTTCTCTTTTTCGCGTCTGAATCCTCCACACGTAACCCTCCGGCAATCTCTTTCTTATATATTTTCATCCCTTCTCCTCTACCCATGTTTCCATTAATACCATGACATCCCATTTTTCCAACCTAGCCCAAAAATCCCTATCCTTATTTCCCAACCCTGCCACGTTTCAAAATACTATCTTCCATGCTTTCCTTTCCCCCCTTCTTTCCCCCTTTCCTCCCTCCTGCCCTTCTTTTCCCTCATTCTTCTATCCCCTATTTCCCTTCTCTCTCCCTTCCTCTGCCCCCCTCTTTATTCACTCTCTCCCCTTCCTATCTCCCTCCTTATATCCTTTAGTCTCCTTACCCCACTTATCCCCCCCCCCTCCCCCTATTTTCTCCTCTCCCTTCTTTCGATCCTTCCTTGCTTTTTCCCCCTCTTTACATACCTCTTCCCCCTTATCCCCCTCCCCATCCCCCCATTTCCTACCCTAATAATCACTTAACTCCTCAACCTCTTCATCCCATTTCCACTATTCTCCTTCAATCCATACCCCTCCCACCTGTCCCATTCTTGCTCTTTCCCCCTTCTTCATCACCACTCGTCTCATCCTCCCCCTCATCTTCCTCTCATTCCAAGACAAATCCTCCTCAATCCATATATCTTTTCCCTTCATTCTCCATTTATTCCTCATTATTTTCCCCTTATCCTCTACACTCCCCAACGTTACTACTACCGCACACCCCTTCTCCTTCCTAGCCCCATCCAACTTTCTTATTCTCTCTATCCTCACCCCTATATTCTATACTTCCTATTACCTCCTTGATCTTCATAGATTTTCCCTTCTTCTACCTTCACCCCTTTTACCATAATATTTTTTTTCCTTTCCTCCCTCTCCCTCCACTCACTGTTTCATTCCAATCTTCTTAACCTTTCCATCCAAATTTCATTCCCTTCTCCCTTTCCTCTCTCCTCCTTCTCTACCCTAATGTCCTCCATTCCTTTCTTCTCTCCCCACCCCTGTCTTCATTTTACACAATTGCCTTTCCAGCGCCTTTATCCACTCCTTCATTTCCTCCATTTCCCTCATCCATCTTTCTTCCTTCTCCTTTATTTCCTCTTTTATCCTCTCCACTTCCTTTCTCATCCACTCCTTTTGCCCCTCAGCTACCTCCCTTATTTCCTTTCTAACTCCCTTTAACCCTTCCCTCATTTCCTCCCTCATCTCTTTTAGCCTCCCTCATTCCCCCTTCTTCCCCCATTTTCATCGGTGATCTTATCGTTTTCTTACTTTTCCTAAACGCCTTTTCTATCTTCTCTCCCTCTACCTCTACCTCTTCTACCTCCCTTTCCCTTTTCCTTTTTAAAAACCTCGTCAAATTTATCGTACTTCCTCGTCTATCTTTGTATATATTTCTAATTCTATCCGCGACATCTATTCTCCTTCTTTCTTTTTCCCTTTCATCCTCTCTCTCTCACTCTCTCATTCTCTCACTCTCACTCTCACCCTCTCTTCCTCTCCCTCCCTCCCCCCCTCTCTCTCTCACTCTTTCTTTAAGTCTTTCTTTCGAACACACTCCATCTCTCTCCTGTACTTTTCCGAACGCACTTACTTTCCGAACACACTCTCTCCTATACTTTCACGAACGCACTTGCTCTCACCATCCGCCTCCAAATCCCTCTACCTCTCCCCTCGCTTCACGCGCTCTGTCCTACCAAGTATCCCCTAACCTCAATTCCTTTCTTCTCTCTCCTTTTCCCTATTCCAGCCCTTTTCCTCCACTACCCCCACACTCTCACACCCTTCCCACCACTCCCTTTCTCTCTCATCACCGCTCACTATCACTCTTTCACTATCAATCTTATTGAAGGATCTTCCTATTCCAATCCAAATGATTTAAGTTCCACTTAAATGAAATTATTATATCACAATTCATTCACACACACAAAGACATTGCCTCTTTGAACTAAAGTAGTGGTTATTTAATTTTCTTTCAAATTATTATACAAAACATTATCACAAATTTAAATAGTGTAAGGAGCTTACTTGGGAAAAGATAGGATACAGTTTCCACACAATTCAGCGGACAGCCTTTATTCCGACACACGCCGTTTTCTTTATCACATTTTTCTCTACGCACGCATTTCTTGTTGCGGCTCAACGCCACCGCGATTGGTCGGATTGTTACCAGCGCTCTGGTTGGGTAATTTAGGGCGCGGCGGTCAAACTTCTTACAATTCGGCCTTTCCTGACCGTTAGCCCGTCCTCGGGCACGCATATGCCAATTCCATCAAACAAAAATTTATTCTTATATCTATTTCACATGTTGTCAGATGCGTACATAATAATAATAATAGAGAGAAGGCATAAAAATAAAAAAAAATTACTAAACGGGACAATGGGTTGATATACCATTGCGGCAGGGTTATGCGAACTAGATTATGTTCTCCAGGGTCTCATATTAGCGGGTTCCCAAACCCCTTGATACGGTTTCTGTGTCTTTTGAAATCCCTGTATATCTGCTACAATATATCGGTCATTCCTTAACTTCTTAATTATCTCATATGGCCCTTTGTAACGTGGTATCAATTTTTTTGAGGCACCTATTGTACTATCAAAATTTTTGACCATAACTTGATCGCCTATTTTATATTCGTGAGGCTTTTTCCTACTTTTATCAAAATAAGTTTTATTATAATTTTGCGATTTCAAAATTCGAGTTTGTGCTGTTTCTCTGATTACATCAGTATCTTTATTTGTTTTATTTACATTGTCCTCCAAGTATTCTTCAAGTTTATCTATATTCGCACCTCGTTGAACTACTCCAAAAAGTAACCTACTGGGAGTTTCTCCGGTAAACTTGTGAACTGTGTTGTTAATCGCAAATTCTATGTCCAATAAAACTTTGTGCCACGATTTATCCGAATTATCTACCATTTTTGCTAATGCTGGAGCGAGTACCCTCTCTCCACTTGGCCGTTCGCTTGTGGAGATCCGGTTGCTACCTTTATATGCTTAACATTCATATCATTTATGAAATCAGTAAATTCTTTCGACGTAAAGCAACTACCTCGGTCAGATATAATTATTTTCGGTCTACTATAGTCAGCAAAGTATCGAGTCAGACAGTTAATTACCTCCTTAGCATTAATGGTTTTTGTCGGATACAACTTTACAAATTTTGTGAATGCGTCGATTGCTAAGAATACATATTTTTTACTCACGCATCGTTTATCAACCGGGCCGAAGTGATCCACGTGTACCGTGGAGAATGGAACATTATCTTTAGGACAATTATGCAGATAGCCTTCTATTTTTCCGCAAGGCGGTGAAAATGAGATACACTTTAAACAATTTTTTATATATCCGGTGACCTTTTCTTTCATTTTAGGGAACCAATAATTTTGAATAATAACACTACAAGTTTTTTCAGTTGCCATGTGCGCCGTCTCGTCATGATACTTATGTATTACGCTATGTTCCATGCTCTCCGGTACATAAAATAAGAGTTCATCACCCTTTTTTCTGTATATAACCCCATTTCTCATTTCATACATGTTACTCTGCTGTTTTACAAGTTCATCAATTATTAATTTAATTTTCGGATCTTTGTTCTGACATAGCGATAAATTGGTTTCGAAGGAGTTATCCTCTATTGTTAATACATTACAACGACTTAAAGCATCCACATGCTTCATATGAACACCTGCGCGATGTTCTATCTCATAATCGTAGCTTTGTAACTCTAGTGCCCATCGCGCGATTCGTGGGTTAATGTCTTTTTTGTTAAGTGTTAATGTTAGTGAATTACAATCTGTCACGATCTTAAATTTGATACCCTGTAAGTAAACACGGAATCGCTTCAATGCGTATACAATCGCGAGGGTTTCCAGTTCAAAACTGTGGTACCGACTCTCCGTTTCAGTTGTACGTTTGGAGTAATAAAATATCGGATGAAACTTCAAGTCGGTTTTCTTCTGTATCAGGACTGCTCCGAAACCTAATGCACTGGCGTCGCAGTGTAATTCCGTCTCGTCATGAGGATTAAAAATAGCCAAAATTGGCGCTACCGTTAACATCGACTTTAATTTCTCAAAAGCATTCAGCTCTGTTTCCCCGATTTTAAAAATTGTGTTCTTCTTTAATAGATCGTATAAAGGTTTGGCAATAATCGCAAAATTTTGAATGAATTTGCGAAAGTAGGAACACAGACCTAAAAAGCTCTGCATTTTATGCACGTTATTAGGTAAAGAAAATTTCAAGACAGCCCGTATTCCTGCTTCCGTAGGACTTATCCCTTTTCCCGTTACACGATATCCTAAATATTATATTTCGGTATGTGCAAATTTACATTTATCTAGACGTAATTCTAGCTTGTTTTCTACTTTACATTTACTTTAGTTTACATATTCGCTTTAACACCGTTAGATGATGCTCTAAAGTTTACGTTGCCACTAAAAAATCGTCGAGATACGTCACTACATCACCGCTTCTTATTAGATCATCTAATACCTTATTAACAAATCTTTGGAATCTGGAAGGAGCAGTTTTCAGTCCAAATGGCATTTTCACATATTCGAACTGGCCAAACGGAGTAACAAACGAAGTATACTTAGTAGAATTTTTTGAAACGCTCACATGATGAAAACCGTCCTTCAGATCCAATAAACTAAAGTATTTTTTCCCTTTTAATATCAAGTTGGTCCTCTATAAGTGGCAGAGGATAGTTGTCGCGAACTAAAGCTTTATTTAATACCCGGTAATCAATGCACATCCGGTATTCACCATTCTTTTTACGAACCATTACAATAGGAGACGCATACTCAGACTCACTAGATCGTATTGTTCCTTTTTCCTGCAAGCGGTCTAAAATTTTCCGTAGCTGTTCTTTCTCATCATACGACAGACGATGGGGAGTAAAGTGAAATGGTTGATGGTTTCGTAATGTTAGTTCCAATTCCATTTTAACTTTCGGTTCCGACGGGAAATTAGCGTTCAAATATTCTACCGTAACTGTTTTTTTTAAT
>NW_017299157.1:108997-111970 GCF_001594075.2 Trachymyrmex cornetzi
TTACAAATTACTAATTAACCGTGGATCAATACAAAAATATAATAATTAACGGCTTCTTCCACGTACACAAGTTAAGTTTAGTGCAAGATCATAAATTGATCGAAATTTATTATAATATATAGAACCAAACGTTTCAGTCTGTCATCAGACCATTTTCAATGGTATTACATAAATTTGTTACAAAAATTTTTTTACAATAATTTTGAATAAGCATAGATCGATATCATTCTCGTTGTCATTATACATATAATTGTCAATACTTAATTTATAGTTTACAAAGTATCATCTATAATCTTCGTCAACTGCATAAAATCATGGAAAGCAATAGTAAGTCTTATCAGTTAAAATGATTCCCATCCTCTGCACTCATACAAAACAAGTCCGCTCTAACCATTAACGAAATATAAGTTAAAATTGACATTTAATTTTTATGTTCTATTTTAACGTAATATATGCATAGCTACTTACATTATCAGTGTAGTTCATAATTATATTATCCTTAGTGATGATATTTTTTATTGTCATTCCAATAACTCGACGCACCATTACCTGATACTGATAATTGACAAATTTATAATTCTTAGTATGACTCACTCAATTAATTAATTCAAAAAACTTTTTTAATACCGGACATAAAATTATTAAAATGTATCGTAAAACTTCGTAATACCTGCGTAAAATTATTAAAATGTATCACCAATTGTAATGCATATAATATCGTAGACATATTATACTTTCGTTTGTTCGTTTTAACGCCTATAACAATTATTGTGTGGTAAGCTAGGACAAACTGTGAGAACTGTCTCGTATGTTCTGAAACGACGTATTTATATCTTAGGCTAAAGCGACCATTATGTGATTACAAAACATCAATATCATAACATGTCAAGCACGGAAACATATGCTTCTGGAAATTTCTGTGTGTCATTCTGCCTGTTTAAACCGTTTTCTTGTTTTTTGATAAAAATCATTTCAGATGTCAGTCTTTTGAAAAGATATTGTTCTCTATCCATAATTTTTATATCATCCCAATTAAAATTGTGACCATTATTCATCTGATGTTCTGCTAAGACAGAACTGCAGTGTTTTTTATTTTTTATATCTTGTTGATGTTCAAATATACGTGTGCCCATCTTCCTTTTAGTTTGGCCAACATAAGACACGTCACATTCTTTACAATTTATCTTATAAACAACACCTTTTTGTTCATTCGTCTTTAATTGATCCTTACCCAATTTAATAATAGAATTTAAATTATTATGTGCTTTAAACGCAACTTTTTTATTCATTTTGTGCGCAATATGGAAAAACTTTTCTGAAAAGTTGCGTATATATGGTACAAGAAAATAATAATTATTATTATTACTATTACTATCATCTAACATTTTATTATTAATATATAAATTTTTTCTTTTTGCTAATTTTTCAATTCTATTATTTATTGTAGAAAAAATCACATTTAACGGATAACCATTATTCTGTAGAACATCAACAAGTTCTATAATATTTTGTTCTTGGTAATCAGGATGAGCTAAAAAAATTATTCGGTCCAACAAACTAACTATAATGCCTTTTTTTTGTTGGTCTGGATGGAATGATAAAAAAACTCAGATAACGACCGGAATTAGTCATTTTTTTGTAATTATCAAATCTGATACAACCATCTTTAATTATGACCTTGACATCTAAAAAATTTACAGAATTATTTAAACCTTTATCGAGCGTAAAATTAATGCGATTGTGGTAACTGTTAAAAAGTTTTAAAACTGTTTCAATTTCATCAAAAGGCAAAGCAAGCAAAATGTCATCTACATATCTGAAATAAATGGGTACAGGAACATTTAAACGACTTAAAATGTCTGTTTCGAGATCTTGTATTACGAGATCTGCCAGGATGGAGAGCGGTGAGCCCAATCTACTGATTCATCTGAAATTTGACAAATATCGATACTTAATATTTCTTGTATCGCTTGCTCTTCGTCCTCCTCGTTGGGCACTGTAACTAATTTAAAATTAAATCTTTTTAAAATGTCGCGCCCTATGACCATTGAAAAACACATTGTATTATCAGGTACTACATATAGAGATATATTTTTTTGGACAATCTCATCAATCTCAAGAGTTACTTCAGTCCTCCCTATTATCTTTAATATAGTATTATTAATTCCGCGAAATTGATTTTGACCGGCGCTTGTTTGGACTATATATTTACTCGGTATAATTTTTTGTTTTACAAAACTTACGGGGCTACCAGTGTCCAATAACGTATCTATCACTAACCGCTCGTTGTTCTCGCCTATTTGAATTACAGCTTGTTTAAGACTTTTATTCTCTTCATAAGGTTGGCTTTCTATATTGGAGACTTGATCCGTCTTAGTGTCTTCCTGCTTCTCCCCTTTACTGCAACTATTCGCCTTGTGCCCCGGCTCTCCATACTGGAAACAGGTACCCAACTCTCGTTTCGGTTTCTTGCAGTCACGAGAAAGATGTCCCTTGCTATTGCAAGTTATAACATCTTAACGTTGCTCGAGTGACATCCTTGTCTTTAGATTCCTTGAAGTCTTTAGTATCCTTTGATGGCGGCTTACTGGAATTGTCTTCAATTTTCGGCTTTTCGTATCGATTATGTCGGTTTTTTATGCCACCGGGTGTAGGAATTTTTTCAATATAGCTTGAAAAGCTTCAAGATAGCTTCTAGCAGTGCTATCTTTGATTTAAAGCAATGCATACGAGTGTGACTTCTAAGTTGCATGTCCGAAATTCCGTCTATTATGTAATCGATGATTTCTTCTTCATCTACCGGTACACGATTTCCCATTATAATTTTATCGTGAAAATATTCATTGAATGTCTCGTTGTTACGCCACGCTCTTTGCTCAAATTCCTTCCGTAGATCCAGTTTGCTCGGCCGATGGTCAAACATTGCTTTCATTTGAAGTAGTAATTGCTCAAAATCTAACGTTACATGCTCTG
>NW_017299157.1:112181-117634 GCF_001594075.2 Trachymyrmex cornetzi
AGGCTGCTTTTCTTTTAGGAGACACAGTTGACACACTTGACACAAATCGACACACGTCGCTTTCCATTTACAATTTTGTTCAAACTCAGTCGAATTCGCCTTAAAATTTGCTCGGATTCGGTTGGCATACTTGCATTTTTGGCGCCATCCTTGTCGTTGGTCGTGGCGCGCGATGCCCTTTCTTTGTCCGTTGTAATGGCGCCGGCTGTTGTGTTCGACGCTTCTCCCGCGTCGGTTGTGAACCTACACGTACCTTCAGGATCGTGAGCATACAACCGCGCCAATAATTCCGCTTTCGTGCCCATCGTGGGCAATTCCTGTTCACGTAGCTTCTCCCTCAACACCACTACTGAAAATGTTTCGTCTCCCGGCATTGTAGATTCTGCGTTAATCACACTATGTCTCTTATTTTGTTCGCGGGCCTTGCCGACACGCGCAATTAGTCTCTACTCCTGCTAATACAATCGCCTGTCCACCGTAATATTAAAATCGCACACAGCGTTAATACTGTTCCTCGACACACAATCGTAACAGTCGCACACAGCGATGCTGTAAATCCTTTTTCTCGGCACAAAGCCACACACGATCACCGATCGCACGACGTATTCACGTGCACACCACGATATAGCCGTTGCGAACTACTCGTCTTGCTCGAAACGATATTTCGGCACTATCAGGTCTTATCCCACTTCTAAGATTGTAAGGAGCTTACTTGGGAAAAGATAGGATACAGTTTCCACACAATTCACCGGACAGCCTTTATTCCGACACACGCTGTTTTTTTATCACATTTTTCTCTACGCACGCATTTCTTTTTGCAGCTCAACGCCACCGCGATTGGTCGGATTGTTACCAGCGCTCTGGTTGGATAATTTAGGGCGCGGAGCTCAAACTTCTTACAATAGAAAAATTTTTCATGTAAAAACACTTGGCCCTGCTAGATCTCGATATAATAATAATAGTAAAATACGAATGTAATATTTAGAAAAATAAGAAAAATAAGA
The DNA here is from genome assembly GCF_001594075.2 of Trachymyrmex cornetzi. Lineage (NCBI taxonomy): Eukaryota > Metazoa > Arthropoda > Insecta > Hymenoptera > Formicidae > Trachymyrmex > Trachymyrmex cornetzi. The sequence continues at coordinate 113,186 of NW_017299157.1, forward strand.
ATATAATACTTAGAAAATGTAATATTTAGAAAAGTAACATAAATAAGAAGCATTTTAATAAGAAAAATTAGAATTATATAAAAAATATGAATGTGTGTGTGTGTGTGTTTGGGAGATATAAGAAAAATAAGAAGCATGAGAATTATATAGTATCTATATAAAGTATGTATTTCTGGAGACACTGGTAGTGTCTCGGCGTTAAGCTGCGCGAAGCGACACCCGTGCTTCCTTTACGCGAACCGACGAGTTGCAGCAGATCGAGATTATCGGATCTCAATAACGGCTGAACCGATCGCGTTCTATGTATGCTCAATCGATAGCCACCACACGGATTGTATGATAAAAGTGCTTTTATTTTTTTTCTACGTGCCCTACGAGCTGAGATATCGCGACCCAAAGTTCCGAACTGCTACTTTTTCAGTTCATTTTTCAGATACGTCGTTCTTATTGTCATTATTGTCGTCAACCACATTCCGCGCATTCCTTTGGTGTCCGTCTGACATTCTTTACGCAAGGAGCGCTAGTTTCGTGTCCTTCTGACATTCTTTACGCAATACGCAAGGAGCGCTAGTAGTGATATACCTACATATATGATTAGCGAGTGCTGCGATCTGGAGACACGACTAATTATTAGGCTACGTTTCTATGAGCGCGTCACGCGTCGCGTCGTCCACCGTATCACGACGCAACGCGAAAGAGAGAAAGGGAGGGGTTGTGTACATATATAAACTTCACTCTTTCTGTCTTTTGCGTTGCGTCGTGACGCAATGGACGACGCGATGCGTGACGCGCTCAGTGGAAACGTACCATTAGTTTATACACTTTTGGTTAGGTTAGGTCCGTCACATCGATGGTAGTAAAGGAACACGTAAGTGATTTTCTGCTTCTGCAATACACATTTTAGACTTACTAGACACGTTTTTGTACGGAATGAACGAATCTGACAAAAAAAATTACCATGTGGACCGAGATATTAATCGTTAAAGTTGATGACTATTCAGGTTAAGAAATCTGTCATATCGATGGTGGCATAGATTACAGCAGAGTATTTGCTTGGTTAATATTTGTCTGTAAAGCAGAAAATTTGTTTAATACTTTATGCCATAGATGCAACAGATTTCCTCTGGATATCTGTCAACTTTAATTAATAACAATTAATAATTCGGTTCGAGGGGCAAATTTTTCATGTTGTGCAAAAATGCGTCGAATGAGTTTATTTTATCAACCTCGAGGAGGTAAGGAGGCTAATTCAACAATTACCGAATGTTGATGTCTTGCATAAATCTAATTGTTTGTTCGACCTTGTACGTATATTATTATAATTTGTAATTTAAAAATACATTTCATGATGCATTTCTTGTCGAGATTTCCTTGTGGAAAAGTAAACCCCTTATTAATGAATCCATTCAGAAAGCGTCAAGAAGATTTTTCTCAAATGGAATTTACGAAAAGATGTTTGGAACAAAATTTGGAACTTTGTCAAATTCTCTCACGTGTGATTTACATGTCTGTTTATCTGCAATGAACAATTTCCCAAGTCTGCCAGGAGCTATTACATATTATATGTATAATAATAAACACAAGTAATATTATATTTCATTCCTCCAGCAAATTATCTATTATCTAATTATTATTATTTTACGAAATTCATTTTCAGGTTATTGAAAATTGGTGGGACTCGTTGACTTTATTTCAACTGACTAGACTATTAAAAACTTTATTTTTGAAAACTGGACCAGTTTGGTTAATCTGGAACATTTTCATTTGTAACAAAATTTGGGACTTTGTCAAATACATGTATGGTCTACATCTTTGTTTAACTGCAACGAATTTGTTAACTAAGTTAGGAAACAATAATGAAAAAATTTATTTGTTAACTAGGTTAGCAAATAATAACGACAACCAATTTATTCGATAACGATCTCCATTTGTTTATATATAAGACATAAATCATGAAAGTTAGAAAGAGAAACTAATTGTAAGATGCATTATAAAGTTTTATTTTTTTACAGTAATTTGAACAGTTACACTGTGTTTTTATTTCTTATACGAGGGTCGTCTGAAAAGTTTTGAGCCTCATCATGAAGATGGCGTTACTCGTTGAAGCCATTCTGGTATTATAATCGTGATACTTACGAAAGATATCTGTGACAATTGTTGCCACTTTGGACGTTCAGTTCTTGTTTGAGAATTATTTGTGTCGTCATTTTGTAAAAATGGAAAAAATTGAATATCGTGCTATAATTAAATTCTTGCACTTGAAGGGCAATACGTCTACGCAAATTAAAGCCGAGTTGGACGCTGTTTACGGGGACTCTGCCCCATCATTTGCCACCGTGAAAAGATGGGTAGCTGAATTTAAACGTGGTCGTACCAGCTTAGCTGATGATGAACGTTCGGGACGGTCAACAACTGCGACCACTACCGATAACATCGAAGAAATTCATCAAATGATAATGGACAACCGTCGAATTAAGATTAGGGAGATAGCAGAGGCTGTTGGCATATCAAAAGAACGTGTTCGTCATATATTGACTGAACAATTAGACATGCGTAAGTTAACCGCGCGTTGGGTGCCGCGCTTGCTCACTCTGGATCAAAAACGCATTCGAATGAACATTTCTAAGGCCCTGTTGGAGCGGTTTAAGCGAAACGAGTCGAACTTTTTGCGTCGATTAATAACGGTTGATGAAACTTGGGTCCATCACTTCACTCTTGAAACGAAAGAACAATCAAAACAGTAGACTGCGAAGGGTGAACCTGCTCCGAAGAAAGCGAAAACTGGTTTTATCGACGGGAAAGGTGATGACGATTGTTTTTTGGGACATTCATTTGGAATTGTGTTGATCGACTATCTTGAAAAAGGTTAAACAATAACAGGGACGTACTACGCATCATTACTTGACAAGCTGAAGGCAGAAATTGAGAAAAAACGACCGCATTTGAAAAAGAAGAAAGTGCTGTTCCATCAAGATAACGCACCGTCTCACACTTCGGCGGTCGCTATGGCAAAAATTCACGAATTGCGGTTCGAATTAATTGACCATCCACCGTATTCACCAGATCTGGCCCTCAGCGACTTTTTTCTGTTTCCTAGGCTCAAAGTTTGGCTCGGAGGACAGAAATTTTCATCGAACGAGGAGGTCGTCGCGTCCGTAGACGCCTATTTTGCAAAGCAAGACGCTCAGTATTATTTGAATAGATTAAAGGGCTGGGAGAATCGCTGGAAAAAATGTATCGACTTAAAAGGAGACTATGTGGAAAATAAAATTGAATTTGACCGAAAAATTATTTGTTTCTATGTTAGGCTCAAAACTTTTCTGACAACCCTCGTACATTCATATAATAATTATACTACGTTTATAGTATTCTAAGGGCGACCGTTACCAACGCCAATTAACTCAATCAGCAGTCATCCTATTATAGACAGAAGTTATCACAGTTAAATAGGAACGTAGAAATGGAAGTATCCCAGCTAACACAAAGTTACATGTAACGTACCCGTTAGTTGTAATTTCCCACTTAACAATATAACTATAATATAACACGTGGGTTTATTGCTGTTATATTGTTGAGTGGGAAATTACAACTAACGAGTACGTACATGTAACTTTGTGTTTGCTGGGATATCACGAAGATGATAAGAACGATACAGACTTACTATTTGCTTTACTGCTGATTGAGTTAATCATCGATTAAGTTAATCAGCGTTGGTAATAGTCGTCCTAAGTAGTCTCAAATAATCTTGCCTTGCATTAATTGGCAGTTACACAAACTTTTATTTTTTTTATTTCTTATACATTTATGTTACTGTAAAAAAATTCTTGTTCATATTACTGTAAAATAATAAAACTTGTAACCGTACTCGCGAGCAACGGCACAACTTCGTCGCGCGTTCTTGGTACTCAAAAGTACGCAAAAGTATCTTCTCTCCCTCGGTAGCAGAATTTTGCGACAGCCAGGCGGTTTTTCGGCCAAAATTGTAATTCTTATTACTAAGTTGGGCGCCAGGCACGAGAGAGCGTGCTACTCTTTCCGAAATCTCCTCTCTTTTGCCTGTAATCGATTCGCGACGGCAGGGAGTGGGTCACAAGAGGTGTGGGAATGTTGTCGGAGGGCGAGAGAGATAGGCCACAGGAATATTACGCGAGAGCGTAATAATAAGAACAATTATATCTGAAGGAATGTGATCAAGTAAATATGATACATTACATTAGTGACGCAATTACAAGCACTTTCCGGAGCTTCGCTCCTCCGCTCTACTCGGTACCCTCGGTACTCGCACAGAGAGCCGCTAACTTATTCCTAGCGCCGGACGCCGGTCATACTCTACAGCACGAGCCCCGACCTTCCCCGCGGTACCTTCCGACGGTGTCAAATGCCCGCCCCTCGACAACCGGCAAGAACCCGTACCCGCTGTATCACCAGACTCCCGGACGTGTAACGCCG
>NW_017299157.1:117792-120521 GCF_001594075.2 Trachymyrmex cornetzi
ACACAATTATAACAAGCGTGCCTACGCGACGCGATACTAAACGATAACGCAATTACAATAAGCGTCGTTACGCGACACGACGAGACTCGACAACGTAACTACTCTGCGCGTTTCTACGCGGCTCTACTCTACTCGAAAACCGGAAGTGACTCCCCTGTGGCGAGAGGAACGAGCGTGGCTCGGCCCTCGATTCTCTCTCCAAACGACTCTAAGTTACTTCCACTCGGCAGCGAATATTACTCCCCTTACTCTGACTCTCGAAACGCGACAGCTAAGGATTTCCAAGCTCGGGAGGATGGCACGTGGCTCGCGGTTCCGCGGCTCTACACGGCAGCCATTGCGCCGATTCTATCGTTACGGTGCGAGCTGGCTTACATGCGATCCACCCGGTGACGTACCCCGGTCGGCAGTCTTACAAACGACGCTCGTCTCACCCTCGTCGCCTCCTTCGTCCTCTCGGCCTCCTCTCGCCGATCCCTCGATAACTTTCGGTACTCTCGTGCTCGTCCTCGTCGACAGCAGTCTCGCACTCCTCTCACAATATTCCGCTCGCTCGTCCACAGAAAGAGTGAGGCCCAGGAGCTCCCGGCGGATTCTCGCAGGCTGCTTAGCGCTCCCCCCCTCCTGCGGGGGGAGGTAGTCACGCTGATTAGCTTCCGCGTGTCACGGTATCCGCGCGTCCCGTGCAGGCCCGCGCGGCCTTGAATCCTGGCCAGTGTTGTTAAACGGGACGGATTTTTGGCGCATGCGCATTCAATGTAGGCTCAGTAACGTACCGATCACTAGTAAATAGGAGATTATTAGTCGCCTGTGTAAAATTTTTTCAAAAATGTTAAAAATTTTAATATATTTGACATATTTTACATATATAACATATATCTACAAAAATATAATATATTTAATAGATTTTACGTATATATACGAATATATAAATATTAAAACTTAATAATTTGCGTTTTTAATAAGAAATAAAATATTAGCTGAAAAAACGAGAAGGAAGAGTAAAATATAATTTTTATGAACAGTTTCTTAAATTAAAATATTTAATTTGGCAGAATTTCATAGAATACCAACATTTGTTACAAGGGTAAGGGAAACTGCCAAAAACCTTACCGTATTCATAAAATAAATATACATTTAATTATAAAATTTTTAATTTTGTGACGTACTTGATATAAAAAAAACAATAATATAAATATCAATTAATGAAGATTGAAATGCCCTAATTTTACGCTTCTTTTTCCATATTTAAATAAAATATACTTAAATTAAACTAAATAAAACAAATTATACTTACCTTACCTAGCCCATCCTTATGCAGAGCTCGCTAAGACTACGCGCCCATTTCTTTTACACTGGCTACACATTACGATACACCACTGCGTTCGGCTGTTTCATCGTCGCGCATGCGCCAGAAATCCGTCCCGTCTAACAACACTGATCCTGGCTCCTACGAGCGCGCCATGAACGTCCCTGTCAAGGGTGGCGCCTCTGCCCATGGCCTCTGCACTTCCTGGTCTGGCGGAGGAGATCGGGATGGATTTCCTCCTCTCTCCCCGTCGGGGCCCTAGGCTCCCGATGGGCGTCCGTCCGGCTCCTCAAGGGTGACCGGGAATTCTGGCCTCCTCCGGTGCTCTGCAAGAGGTGCATGGTGAAAGTATGGTCCCTTTTGTATGTGACAGCGGTTACAAGCAATGATATAAAATGGTACAACCTGCTAATCCGGGCTCCCGGATGTGCATCCTTCTCCCTTAGCTTCTTCGCCGTCCTTACGATCCGGTCCTTCTTTTATCTTCCTTCCAAGGGTGGCGGACGAGATGGCGCGAGGATACAACGACATTTCACCGCAGTTGCCGAGCGTGATCCGTGGCGCGCCTACGCTTCCTGATACGCTTGGTCATTACGCAAAAGAAATGCTAATATAAAGAAGAAAATCTGCTGAGTAAAATAAGTGGCGCGAGTTCTAACGCACGTTCGCAGGCGCGCTCGCGTGCGCCCTCGCCTACGCGCTCGCCCTTCGAGCCGGTAGGGAGCGCGAGTCCGCCGTCGACGAGTCCGCACAGTGACGGACAAAATGTCACGTCACAAACTTTATAATGCATCTTACAATTAGTTTCTCTTTCTAAACTTCAAAATTTATGTCTTAAATTCAATTAAATATTGATTACCGGCGTATAATTTCGTTTTCATCTAATCCCCTTTTGTTAAATATTGAGGTATAAACAAATGAAGATCGTTATCGAATAAATTGCTTGTCATTATCATTTCCTAACCTAGTTAACAAATATATTAGTGTATAATCCCATCACTGTTCGATTTTCTTTTATTAAATATTAATTATAAATTTTTTCATTATTGTTTCCTAACTTAGTTAACAAATTCGTTGCAATTAAACAGAGATGTAAACCATATGTGAATTTGACAAAGTCCCAAATTTTGTTCCGAATGAAAATGATCCAAACTGGTCCAGCTTTCAAAAATAAAGTTTTTAATAGTGTCACGAGTGCGGTATTGCACAAGTGACAATTGCGCCACGAAACGTGCCAAAGGAATAAATTAAATGATGTATTGATAAATTAAAATAAACAGGGTAGTGGATATAAAAGGAAACCCTGAAATAAAATAACAAGATTATCGCAGACTAGGAAGTTGCGGAAGCTGGCCTCGACCGATCAGCGGAACGCTGACGATGCAACACGGAAGGCACGAGATCGACCTCCAAAGCACCA
>NW_017299157.1:120835-121059 GCF_001594075.2 Trachymyrmex cornetzi
AGCCTGCAAACAAGGAGGATCAAATAAGAAACGGTGAAGAAGCAGCCCACAGAGGAGAAGTAGAAGCCAGATACCCTTTCTCAGCGAGCACCCGGTATAGCAGCCGACGACCAGGACGTAGACAACAACGTAACCCGAGAGGCGCAACCGACAACGGTGACTCAGCGAACAGCGGACTACAGGCAACATGCGATTAACTGCGTTAATGTAAGTCCGAAAAAGCT
>NW_017299157.1:121363-122989 GCF_001594075.2 Trachymyrmex cornetzi
TAATATCATACGAGAGCAACTTATTTAAAAGCATACGCACTCACTCCGCACCAGGAAATATGGCAACGCATCAACCGTCGACCTCCCGCGAAAACGGTAACGTCGCGAACACGAACGATCAATCAATAGCAACCGCGGAGATAGAAGCCGAAATAGGTCGTCTCCGGAATATCACAGGCGAAAGCGCGCGCCTACTCCTTCCATCTAGACAAGAACAGATATTAGACAGAGTGTTAGAAGCAATTACAGGACTGCAAGATAGAATGAGTAGAATAGAAATTGCAAACTACGATCGCGAAAATTTCCGAATATCACGACTCGACGATCAGCACAGAACATTGAACGTAACGTACGGGCGAACAATAAATGACGTACGAGAACTGCGACACCGCCCAACGGGATATCTACGTCTAAAAGACGCACGCAGCTTGATACCGGAAATAGATGGACACTCGCGTCAGAAGATGCAGGAATTCTTAAGTGCCAGCACGTACGCAATAGAGAAGATAAATTACGCGGACAAACCAGCTCTGATGGAAGAGATTCTAAATACAAAATTGAAGGGAAAACTTCTATTAGACTTTCAAACTAGAAGTATAAGAGATTTTGAACAACTGCGGCGCGAAATAGAAGCCAACTATTTGGGAAAACGCGGAACATCACATTTACAATTAGAATTTAACGCCTTAAAACAAAAGCCAGGAGAAAGTGCTCACACGTTTGGACGACGCGTGGATACTCTGGCAATGGAGTTATACGAATCGCTCATAGAAAAACGCGACAATACAAGTGAACAAAAGCGAGCCATTTTAGAAACTATCCAAGACCAAGCCTTATTGAATTTCAAGCTGGGATTAAGAGAGGATATTAAACTAGTGGTACGATCGCAGAAATATACTAGCTTACAAGAAGCCATTAATGCCGCGAGCGCGGAAGAAAAAGTAAAGGGACCGACTCTACGAGCCAACTATAATGAGCGCTATAAGAACGGTCAAAATCAAAATTTAAAAAACACGGGCGTACAATGCAGCAAATGCGGGAAGATAGGACATCTGGGGCGAGATTGCCGATCAAGCAGATATGCAACTAAATTTTCATTGCCCAGAGCCGAAAAACCAGCAAGCATAAATCTCGCGGAAAAGTATTGCACGTATTGCAAAAGAGCGGGACATAAGAGAAATGAATGCTGGTCCTTAAACGGACGGCCCGACAAGGATCTGAAACAGCGCGCGAAACGAGACACCGATCACAGGGCGAAGCGTGTAAACTCTACCGTAAAGATAAGACAGAATAAGCAGCAAAGCGAGAGCGAAGAATCGTCGTACGGTAGCAGCGAAGAAGAAAAGGAGAGAAGGAAGAACGCAGGCTGCGCACGAGCATCAAATTTCGCAGGTGACCGGGAAGTACGCTAATACCGGCCTTCGACTCGTTACACTACCAATAAAAGAAATGAAAAAAGGTCGGATAAATCTTTTGCTAGACACCGGTGCTCACTTTGATTAAAGTAGGAAACTTAAAGGGTGAGACGCTCATACGAGAGAAGCTAATGGCCCTCACCGACGTGACAGGGCATCATATAAAAACTATCGGGAAAATAAGAGCCACAGTATGTTTAGGCGACAAAGA
>NW_017299157.1:123556-123774 GCF_001594075.2 Trachymyrmex cornetzi
GGGGCGACGTCACAGGGTGAGGGGATGGTGTCACAGAGGAGGGAGGGAATGGTGTCACAGGGGATGACGTCACATGATGAGGAGGTGATATCATAGGATGTAATGTCACGGGGTGAGGGATGACTTCAGGGGTGCGAGGATAACGTCGCGGGGAGAGGAGACAATTACGGGGCCCGCGGAGGCGTGGTATACCGTCATCGCGGCGCGTTATCGGATAA
>NW_017299157.1:130198-136108 GCF_001594075.2 Trachymyrmex cornetzi
CGCACCCCCCTCATTGCCCCTGAGTTAGAATCCCCCTATATATACTACTTCCTTGGGATGGATTTCCTACAGAAACATAAGATAAAGAGCGATCAAAAAAATTACTTGCAAATCGACGAAGTAGAATTGAAGCTCCCCATCCGTACCAGAAAATAACTTTAACGCCGCGCAGCGAAACGATAGTGCGCGCGGTCGCAGATAAAAATCGTGTGGGAATTATACGGTCCGAGGAAACTAGACCCGGAATATTTATTGGAAATTGTCTGGTAGCACCTAATGAATATACGTGCCCGGTAAGCATGCTGAATACAACGGAGAAGCCTATTGAAATAATTACGCCACTCGTTACAATAGAAGAGTTGCGGACGAGTGAGCGAGAGGCCGTACTCACACTGACAAAGACGAGTAACGGAACAAAGACGAGTAACGTGAGATGTACGAAGCCAGATACGGAACGAGCATTTAAATAACGAAGAAAAGAAAGCCATTGAGCAGATATGCGAAGACTTTAATGCTATTTCCCATTTGGAAGGAGATGTGTTAACACACACAACAACGGTTGCGCATGAAATTAATACGCGCACCGATAGTGCGCCGGTTAATGTAAGACCATATGCCAGGCTGCCGGAAAAACATAAAGAAGAGGTAGCCAGGCAGATAGACAAAATGTTAAGGGACGAGATCATTCGACATAGTTCAAGTCAGTGGAACGTACCGCTACTGGTCGTTCCAAAGAAAGGAAGACTTTAACGTCCGGTGCGCTACAATATAGCGTCCCGTCCGTTTACCAAGCGAGCGCGAGCACGGAGTATAGCGAACGATATAATACGTGCCAACTACAAGCGCGTGTAGCTATAGGCCAAGCTACCGAAACCGTCGCGTTCGAACGCCGCGCGCACCGCGCCTGCGCCAAAAACGATGCAAGATGCACTTTTAGGAGAAAACACCATTAACACGATGTAAGGAATAATTAAGGCAACAACTGACCTCGACGCAGTCGGAGGGAAAAACCTCAGACCTGCAGAAAACCTATAAATACGCATAAAGTCAATGCAATGCATCGCCGCGCAACCACGAATGCACCCACCGGTCGCAAAAGGGCCCTGCATACGAATAAAACCATCGCGGATAAAACCAAGGTGCACATAAACGAGGAAAGACCTTAAATAAACATCAAATTCCACGCGCACAAGGAACAAAGGATCTAAAACGATACAAGAAACCTATAATGAAAAAGCGCGCAGGAAACAAGTGCAAGCCCTGCCGCAACGAGCTGCGATACACGAGAGCCACGCGCGCCAATACGAATCTCGCAACTCCTGCAACAGAATAAAACGCGCTACCTAACTAAAACCCTATTGCAATTAGAATAAATCATAAATTACACAATCAGCAAGTAATAGCAATTTCGCAACGACACATGAGCGAAAACATCCCCTTGCCGCGAGGGGCCACGAAGTAAAGAGTATATAAAGCAGAGCAGCTAAAGACAAGTACCTTCATTTCTTCCTGAAATTCCGAACGGTAAGCAATTCTAGTGCTTTTACTAGCGCTCCAGGACCTTCCGTATCTCCTGCCGAAAAACCAGCCCCGATCGTGCGCCAACCACGGCGTCTGATATCGCGGACCCTCCGAACACTGCCCACGAGGCGAGCACCGCCGAACGCACGGTCACTGCAAATCCGTCGTCGCGACCGAGACCTCCGCCGTCTCCTCCACACGTGGCGCCCGTAAGGAAGGCTACAAGGCCCATCCTTATAACCTCTAAACCGCGGGTGATAAATAATACGCCTTGTGCAATAAACATTAGAATATTATAATCAAAATCACTTCTACTTTATTTATCCGCCTTAAGGCCTTCTTAAAAACCTTTCCAGTCCTTCTCAACATAACAAAGAGCGTAGATAGAGAGATTGCGAAATGAAGTCAACTGACGCATCCTCTAAACTCTCCACACTATTTTGTTGGAAGAACTCGGAAGGTCGATCACTTTAAAAATCAAACAATCAATTATCTCCGAAATTCGTGCTCGCATCTGAGCACTGGTGACAGCTGCCCGTTCTCTACGAAAGAAAAACGCGTCAAAACACCGCGTAGAAGCCAAGGCTTCGCCCGGCGCGCCCCGCTCCGCGCTCGCGTTCCCAAAACTTGTGTCGCGTCTCGAGACCGCTAAAAACTCGCGCTCAGGACGTCACAGCGACACTCCCGGAAAACCGAAGTTACGAATCGTGATAGATTTTCGGAAGCTTAACGACTTGACGATAGGCGACTCGTTCCCCTTGCCAAATATCACCGACATTCTGGATCAGTTAGGAAACGCAAAGTATTTTTCAACTCTAGATCTAGCGGCTGGATATCATCAGATCCCTATGAGCGAGGAACACAGGAGTAAAACGGCTTTCTCCACCTCGCAGTGGCACTATGAATATAACCGGATGCCGTTCGGGTTATAAAATGCACCCGCGACGTTTCAAAGGCTAATGAATACTATATTAGCTGGAATTCAAGGTTTGAGATGCCTGGTATACTTGGATGGCATAGTCATTTATGGATCAAACCTACAGGAACACAACAAACGCCTTGTCGAGGTAATGCAACGTTTACGAAAATATAACTTGATGCTGCAACCCGATAAGTGCGAGTTCTTGCGGAAAGAGGTAATATATCTGGGACATATAACCGAAGCCGGAATACGACCAGATCCCAGTAAAATAAGCGCCGTGAAGGAATTTCCTGTGCCGAAGAAGATTAAGGATATTCAATCGTTCATAGGATTAGCCGGATATTACCGGAAATTCATAGAGGATTTTTCAAAAATTGCAAAGCCTCTAACAAGCCTGACTAAAAAGGGAGTAAAATTCGAGTGGAAAATAGAGCAACAAAACGCATTTGAACTCTTAAAGGTGAAGCTCACGACAGCACCTATACTAAGTTGCCCGGATTTCACTCGAGAATTCGTGGTAACGACTGACGCGTCGGACTTCGCAATCGGAGTTGTATTATCGCAAGATCCCATAGGTCAGGATCGTCCGGTAGCTTACGCGAGTCGTATTCTAAACAAAGCCGAGCAAAACTACAATACGACAGAGAAAGAATTGTTAGCGATAGTATGGGCAGTGAAGCATTTCCGCCCCTACTTATACGGGACGACATTTACTATCGTCACCGATCATAGACCGTTAGTTCGGCTATTTAATGTAAGTGATCCAGGCTCTAGACTAATACGTTGGAGACTGAAATTGGAAGAGTACGATTATAAAATCGTACACAAAACCGGGAAAAATAACACGAACGCCGATGCATTGAGCAGGAATCCGGTCACGGACGGCCCTCACGTCAATCTCATGGATAAGGAGGAAGGACAGGAAGAAGAAGAGAAAAAGGAGATGTCGATTACAGAGCATACGGCGGAGGAAAAACGCCGCATACTGTACGAGTATCATGACGCTCCATTAGGGGTCGCGCGAACATTGAACCGTATCCGATTACTACACGACTGGAAAGGTATCACTCGAGACGTCGAAGAATATATAAGCAAATGTCAGTATTGTCAAAAGAACAAGTTAAGTAGGTAGACAAAAATGCCGTTAGTAATTACAGACACGCCTACATCACCATTTGAAAAATGCGTCCTGGACATAGTAGGACCGCTAACAGTGACGACTCGTGGAAACAGATATATTTTAACTTTCCAGGATAATTTAACTAAGTTTAGCAAAGCTATTCCCATAAATAACCAAGAAGCGAGCACCGTCGCTAAAGCATTCGTGACCAAAATAGTGATGGAGCACGGAACGCCAGAAAAGATCCTTACATATCAAGGCACTAATTTCACTAGTGAAATGTTTAAAAATACGTGCAAATTACTACAGATGGAAAAAATACAAACAACGGCGTATCACCCCGAAAGTAATGGAGCGCTAGAATGCTCACATAGAACGCTAGCCGAATACCTCCGGCATTACATAAATGAGGAACAAAACGACTGGGATGAATGGATACCGTACGCGATGTTCGCGTATAACACGACGCCACATACGGCGACAGGGTTTACACCCTTTGAATTAATGTATGGCCATCAAGCCATTCTACCAACCGCGCTAACAAGACCGCCAAAAACGACGTACTCATACGAAGATTACGCACAAGAATTACGCGAGCGAATACGCGCTACAAACCAGGTAGCACGGGAACACGCGCAAGCGGAGAAAATCAAAGCTAAGCGACAATACGATAAATCCGCGAGAAAGGAGAAGTTCGAAGTAGGCGACAAGGTTCTCCTACATGATGAAACAGTTAGAAGAGGGAGATCCAAAAAATTGGAATCGAAATGGATAGGATCCTATATAATCCTCGAAAAGCACAACGATGTGAATTACACGGTAAAAATGGGCCGGAGAAAAATGCGCGTACACGCGAACAGATTGAAGCAATTTATAGAGCATTAAACAGGCACAGTTAATAAGCATACATAAATAATAAGCAGAATTAGTAATAGGACTATAAAATAAATACTTACTCAATTGGTGCGGTGGGGGGGATAATACCTCCACGAGCCGACGACCTGTGGCGGCACACAAATATACCCTCACAGAAGGAAGGGCGCGCAAATCACCCACGGGGGGCGGACGGTGGCGCGCCTCATACTGCTGCGCATCCCGTGCAACCCGCAACCAATAACTGCGCCAGCAGTTATCGCAGGTGGAAGGCACAAATAAATCCGGACACCTGAGGCACCGCATATTCTTTACTCGTAATTTATGTTAAGTCGCGGGCTACGTGTCAGAGCATACTGAATAAAAAATTCATCTAGAGCTAAACTAATCAGTACCGCAAGGTAAGGATTCACAGAAAGTAATATGAATCCTTATCTTACAGGGTATTCCTTGTATGGAGGCTCACAGATGGAATGTCACCTGCACACACACCTACATATCGCTGGGAGACATTCCGGAATACGCCCGGAATATACTTCGAGGAAATCGGATTGCTGAATCAAGTGGAGACTGAATGGAAGGTCGTGATTCAATTAGACATTACCGCGTTAAACGCACGATTCGAAAAACTGCAAGAATATTTTAAAAATACAGAAAAGGGATGCGGGCAGGTCATCGCTGGAAATTCGCAGGAAACATGCGCAAACATGATGCAGATTTTGGACAAGGAAAATAGTCAACTTACTGCATCACTAGCTCAGTTGAGAACATTATATAATGCCAACACGAATAAAAGAGGATTAATAAACGCGATTGGCACAATCAGCAAAACGCTGTTTGGAACAATGGACGCGGAAGACGCGCAGCGAATAAACGAGCAGCTACAGATACTCCAAGACAACCAGCAGGTGTTACAACATGCAGCGAAGCATCAACTGAAGATATTAAACGCCACTATTGGGCATATAAGTAGCCTCGAAAAGGCGACGGCCTATAATAAAAATATGTTGCTAAATGTTACCAAGAGAATGGGAATGCAACTAGATAAATATACGCAACGAGAGGATTTGGACGAGCATTTACAAATACTCACTGCCATTATGACGGATCTGACAGTAGACGTATGTAAAACGTTAGACTATTTAGCCTATTCGAAGGAAGGATTAATACCCACTCGTTTACTACCTTTAGAGCCGATAATAATAGAATTGCGAGAAGCCGCGTCACAATTAACAAAAGGGTTGCACTTTCCCTTTCAAGTAAAAGTGGAAAATTGGAATACTATCCAAAAATATATATCGATTAATGCAGTCTATTTTAACTCTCATATATTTACTACACTGAAGTTCCCGGTAATCGCATACCCGACGTATAAGATAATACGCGCGACATCGCTACCCCACTACTCGCACTCCAATGTCTTTACGTTCGTGAAATCGGATTACCCACTAATAGCGATAGATAAGGAAAATAA